>NW_027185759.1:29232418-29251710 GCF_028583685.1 Petaurus breviceps papuanus
GAAAGAAAGAAAGAAAGAAAGAAAGAAAGAAAGAAAGAAAGAAAGAACTGAGTCAAATTTGGCAAAAAAAAGTCATTGCCTAATTGATAGTCAAAGGATGTGAACAGGCAGATTTCAGACAAAGAAATCAAAGGTATCTATAGTCATATAAAAATTCTCTGAATCACTATTGATTAGAGAAATGCAAATTAAAACAATTCTGAGGTACCACCTCACACCCATCAGAGTGACAAATATGACAAAAAAGGAAAATGTTGGAGGCTGGAAGGGATATGGAAAAAATTGGTACTCTAATGCCCTGTTGGTGGAATTGTTAACTGATCCAACCATTCTGGAGTATAGTTTGGAAATATACCTAAAGGACTACAAAACTGTGCATACCCTTTGATGTAACAATAGCACTGCTAGGTGTATATCCCAAAGACTTCTAAAAATGTAAAAGGATCTATTTGTACAAAAATATGTATAGCAGCTCTTTTTGTAGTGACTAAGAATTGGAAATCAAAGGGATGCCCATCAATTAGGGAATAGCTAAACAAGCTGTGAGATATGATTGTAAAGGAATATGATTGTGTTATGAGAAATGACAAGCAGGATGATTTCAAAAAAACCTGGAAAGACTTACATGAACTAATGAATAGTGAAGTGAACAGAATCAGGAGGGAGTCATATGCAATAAAAGCAATATTGTTCAATGAAGAACTGTTAATGACTTGGCTATTCTCAGCAATACAATGATCCAAGACAATCCCAAAGAACTAATGATGAAACATACTATCCACCTCTGAGAAAGAACTGATATTAAAATTGAATACACACTGAAGCGCACTATTTTTGCTTTCTTTCTTTTTTAAAATTTTATTTAAATCTTCTTGTACAAAACGAGTAATATGGAAATGTTTTACATAATTGCACACGCATAACCTATATCTGATTTCTTACCATATCAGGAAGGGGGAGCAGAGAAAACAAGGGAGGGATAGAATTTGCAACTCAAAACTTTAAATAAAAATGTTTTTAAAATTGGAAAATTACTCATTTAGAAAAATTAGAATTCTCTTCATGGAACTAATTGCGTGTAAACAGTGGTTCTCTGAAGTATAAAATGGTCTTTTTTTAATCCAGAATGTGTTCCGTTGAGCACTTACCCTACAAATCATCCTGCTTTTTATTTGGTTGTTGTCTCCTTGCCTTCTACCAAAAATATCCTGTCATAGAAGTTGCTTAAAGTCATGTGTGTGTGCATATGTGCATGTGCACACATTCGTGTGTATGTGTGTGAAGAATCATGCCTTGAAAGTCTAATTAGAGTTGCTTGGATTCAAAGCAGTATACACATCCTCAGCTCCCACAATTATCAAACAGATGCTGTGGTGGGTTTTTCCCACCTCTTCATTTGCGTGACATTTTCATTTTCTCTGCATATTCTGAAGGCCAACCAGTGACTGCTTTCAGCTCCAAAGGATTCTGCCATGATAAGTCAAGAGGAGAATTACAAATAGTTTTACCTGTCAATGGCCCTGTCAAGTCATCTTCCATGGTGCCTTCATCTTCAGTTTCATCCCCGCTTCCCAAACCCCGGCAACAGTGAATATTGTTTCTCCAGTGACCTTGTTTAATTCAAATGGACACTTTTAATTAGAGTCTGAACATTTTCCAAGTGTAGCATATGGTTTGTATAGAAGATTCAGAATGACTAGATCATTCCCCTTTATGGAAAAGCTAGCAGGCTGCTAAGCTGTCCAGTAAGCATGTGAGATCCATTTTTTAGTGCCCACAATGTTAATTGTTTTCAAAGAGTATCTAGCTTTTCTGGCTGTCAGTGTTCTGCAGAGTTTATAAGCAACTCTAGAGAAAAAGATCAATGAAAGGCAGAATAGAATAATGGATCGAGGGTCTACTTTGGAGTCAGGGTTCAAATCCTGACTCTTGACAAATAGTGGTTGTGTGACTTCTGGTAAATCATTTAAACTCTCTGTGCCCCCTAGCAACTCTCTTCAGAAACTCCATGAATATGGAATCAATGTCCAAAACAATGCAACAAAATGGGGCGGCTAGGTGGCGCAGTGAGTAAAGCGCTGGCCTGGAATCAGGAGGACCCAAGTTCGGTTCTGGCCTCAGACACTTAACACCCACACACAAAAACTAGCTGTGTAACCTTGGGCAAGTTACTTAACCCCAATTGCTCTCCAAAAGGCCAAAAAAAAAATGAAGGTACAGGGTGCTTCATAAGAAACTATAAGGTTCAGGGCAGCTAGGCAGCACAGTACAGTACTGGCCCTAGAATCAAAAGGACCTGAGTTCAATCTAGCCATGTGAACCTGGACAAGTCACTTAATCCTGATTGGCAAAAGAAAGAAACAAAAGAAACTATAAGGTTCAAAAGGAACCTTACTCTTGGAAGGAAAAGATCTGAGACTAGGTCAAAAGATCTGAGACTAAGTCAGTCAGTCATCCAAACAACAAGCATTTGTTAAGGTCCTACTCTATGCCAAGCACTGTGGTTGGTGCTAGGGATACAAATAGGAAAGTGGGTAAAGGAATAAGCATTTCTAGGCAGCTTGCTAAGCACTTTTCATAAATATTATCTCATTTTATTCTCACAGCAACCCTGGGAGATGTTACTGTTATCCTTATTTTATTCTTGAGGAAACTTAGGCAAATAGAGGTTAATGACTTACTCAAGGTCACCAAGTCAGTGAATGTCTGAGGCTGGATTTGAACTCAGAAGTTTCTGATTCCAGGCCAGGCACTCTGCCCACAGCATTTCAGTTGTTCCTATATGAAAGAAACCGACTTTCTAGTGGTGAAGATAAGGACATAGAATAAAGGTTAATTAAAAACCCAAAACAAAAGAACCCTTCAGAGGGGTGGGTGTGGAAGGTACAAAAGACTTTTAAGTTTAAGCTGCATTATTACTATTTTCTCCATCACTTTGTCTACACAATCAACAAAACAATAAATCAGTCTCTGATTTGCAGCATTTATTTATTCCCAAGGGGTGTCAATACTTGCACTGGAAATGTGACAGTCACCTTTCTTAAGCTGGTGGGAACTGGCTTTGGCACATGCCTGAACAAGGCATTTTGGGAAGGAGAATATTAGCAGTTGAGGGGATGAGGAAGAGCTTTACATAGAAGGGAGGGATGAATGAGATGTTGAAAGCTCAGTAGAGTGAAGGAGGTGGTCAGAGGAGATTAAGATGGAAATCCCAGCTCTAGCACTCCAATGTAGGGGCACAGATGTAGAGCAAGGAGGGAAGTTTGAGAATGTTATAGTCTCCAGATCCAAGCATAGTCAGGTCAAATGATTTGCCTAAAGAGACAGGTATTGCAAGAGGGTTGAACCTACTGCAAGGTGCCTTCAAAACCAGCACATTTTCAGTTGTGCCATACTGCTTTCTTGAAATTCAAAGTTAAATGCCCTTGGTTAAGTCACCTACCCTTAAAAGTCTCAATTTCCTCATCTATAGACATGGGAATAATAATACTTTCATTATCTACCCCAGAGGATTGTCATAAAATCCATTATAAATAAATGTTAGCTGTTTACACAGACACATTTTCACATGTAAGAAAACAACCTCTCGTGCTCCAGATAGACGAAAATTAGAAATGAAAAACAGATCCGAATCCCCTTATTTGAGGAGTAATGGAGTGAAATTTCAGTTTTAAAGAGGATCACAAGCATTTGGGAACAATCTCTTTTAGCTAGGTATCACTTGTTTTATGAAGTTAGGTATTTAAAGTATCCCTTTTAAGGCCAAAGTTGAGATAATGTTTACCATTCCTTAGCCTCAGTTTCCTCATGTGTATAATAGGTTCTACTAGACAGGGTTGTTGTGAGGATGGTGCAAGATAATGTGTGTAAAGTAGAGCCTTCAAGGCTCACATGTTAGCTATTGCTGTTATTAATTTTATCATTATTATCCAGATCAACCCACACCTGAAAGGAATCTCTAGGATGACCTTCCTGACAAGTTGATTTCCACATAAAGACCTCCAATGAAGGGAAAGAGATTCCTTCCCCAGGTATCTAGTTCTACTTTAGGAATACAAATTATTCTCTTCTGGAGGTTCAATGCTTCTACTGCCTTAGTCCTGAGGAATCAAACAAATCCCACAACCTTTTTGAGCCTCAGTTTACCTCCTCGTAAAATGTGAAGGATCACACTCACATCTTCTATTTTGGGGGGTTGCTGTCATGTCAAACAAAAAGAGAGGCATGGAGCATTCTGGAAATATAAGTTGTGATTATGACTAATAAAGGTTTTTCTTAAGGTCAGCAATACATTACTGGCAAATTTCATTTTCCACTCCCTTTATTCTTATTGCAGTTATCACTTACCATCCCCTAGTTTGCTGCTTCACAGACAGCCCACTCTCTGTGTTTTTTTTCTTTTCTTTTTTTCTTTTCCAATAACATTATTCTTCCCTAACCTCATATACAATATGCACTAGTAAATGTCAGCTTCCTCCTAAGCGGGGACAATATGGTAAAATGAACCCCAGCCTCTAAATAAACTTTGTATTTCCCGTTAAGCTTTTCTATTTGGAGGTCCTCAAAGTAAAATCCTGACCCACTGGTGCACAGTCTCCCCATTCCTAATCAGTGCCCATTCAACCAGAGCCATAACCAGCTTCCTAAGCTCAATTCGACCGCCTTCTAGCCACTGATAATTCTCGATGCAGCCTTTTGAGCATTGAGTACAAATTTCAAGAGACTCCCTCCCCAGACAAATGCGCCTTTATCAGCCTCCATCCAGGCTGCTTCAGATTCCCTTTGAATGTCATCAGCCTGTACTTTTCGATGTCCTTTTTCTGGGGCTGCTTTTGTATTGCCACAGAATCAGACTCTGAGAAAAACAGGTGAAGGAAGCACATCCACCAGGACCAGAATGTGTGTTTTCTTTCCCAGAGTAGTCCAGTGAAGACTCATTTCTTTCCCTTGTTTGGTGTCTCAATGTGGCCCTCATCTATGCCTTGTCTGCCTGCAGGTAAAAATCCTGGAATAGAGAGCTTGGCAAATGTACTTTCCTCCTCTTTGATACATCTGGAAATCACCTAAAACTTCACATCTACACCAGAACCTTCACTAGAAAGGATAAAAATAAAATGGCTTTGTTCAATCTACATCTGTCTGTTCTGGGAGCAGAGCAGTAGTACTAATTCCGTATTCTGAACCATTTCCTTTCTTTGGAACCAGCAAGGCTTTTATTATAAAAGTTCCTTGTCCCCTCTCCCTCCAAGTCACATCAATTAGATATGATAATGGATAGCATTTGCAGGAACGAAGCAAACCCATACCAATGATGAGTAGTTCTGTGTGGGTCTGATAATTACTCATTTGTTCATTCATTTAACAAATATTTCTGAATTAATAATGGCATGTGGCTATCAGCAAAAAAAATCAGTGCAAGCTTGGTCTATGGGAAAAGAGGCATAGCCTCTGGGGATAGATAGATGGTAGTGTTATTGTGCCCTGCCCTGGTCAGAGTATATCTGGAGTGTAGTCTGTTCTAGCTGCCCACATTTAGGAAGGGCACTGATCAGCTAGAAGATGTCTCAAGGAGAGCAAGCAGGATGGTAAAGAGCCTTGATATGTTATATAAAAATCAGTTGGAAGAAATGGGGGGGTGTATTTTAGAGAAGAGAAGGCCCATGGAGATTCAAAAACATAAGGCTACTGTATAGATGAGGGAATAGATTTGTTTTGCTTGGTCCCAGAATGTAAAGTAAGGAGACATTCAGATTTAGGCTTTTCTTAGCCATTAGAGCTGCCACAGAGTAAAAGGGGCTACTTCATAGTGTGTCCCCTCTCATTAGATGTTTTCAAAATTGGGTGATCACTTGCTGGATATGTTGTAGGGTTTTGTTTTGTTTTTAGGTATGGGTTAGTCAGGTTGCCTGTTGAGGTGCCTTCTGACTCTGAAATCAGAGTGATTCCATTCCCTTTAAGGACATTGGGCTTGATATTGTAGAAGGTGAAACAATAATTAAGATGTGGTATCTTCGTTGTTAACTGAGTTTACAATTGAGTGGAAAAGATAAGATGTGATACAATGTGCCTTATGAGAGGTATAAATAATGCTATAGTTATTTTTTACTTCCTGCAGACACCTATTATGAAATAAACACCTTTTTAGAATGGCAACGTTAAGTGTTTCTTCACTTACATGAGAAGAAGTTTCAGCTGATACATTTGTACCCCCAAACAACATTACTAAGCACACCTGGTAATTTTCCTAGCTAGAAGTCCTACACATGGATGCCATCAATATTCCAGTTTCTGTGCACAATAATTGGTAGTCTTTGAATTTAGCCTGTTTTAAACTGAATTTACAACTATGGATGTTTCTGAAATAATTTTAAGTGATAGAGAATCTGATTATTGCATGAGCTATTTTGCAACGACAGAAGAAACAATTTGACTACAGGTTAAGTGAGTACATTAAAAAGGAAGACAATTACTTTTAAATGGATTTCTAATGAAATGCTTGTAGGTTCTTAAATTCAGCAAAGTGCAGAGGTGCACTTTAAAGAAAATAGTCTCTTGAATTTGAAGCTAAAACTGTTTGCAGAAGAATATTAACCCACCTTGTTTCATTGGGCCATAAGTTTGAAGGTGTGTGTTTGAATAAGCATGTGCAAAAAATGGGGCAAGACAGGGGAGGAAGCCATAACTATAGCTACCCTCTTAGGCGTCATTCAGCTAGAAGAGGCCCTAGAAAGGTTCTCTGGGCCGTACAAACCAGAGTTTGCTGTGGCTTATTATCAGACGCACCCTGGTGAACAACTTTCCTGATGTTTTGTTTTTTTTTCTGATATCTTGGACTGCAGTCTTGCAGACAACTTTCAAAAGTGATGCATACTGGTGGCACAGTGAATAGAACACCAGCCTAGGAGTCAGGAGGAACTGAGTTCAAATTCAACCTCAGACACTTGACACTTAACTCTGTGGCTTTGGGCAAGTCACTTAACCCCAATTGCCTGGCTTTCCCCCTCCAAAAAAAGGGATGTATACTTAGGTATTCAGGGGAAAGATGAGGTAATCAAGATATCAAGAATCTGCAGTTTTCTCAGTGGGGAAATTCCTTCTGCCAGTGATGATTAATACTCCTTCTAACAGCATTGGCTTTACAGTATATTAGAATGGGCACACCTTTGGGACAGGGATCACATTTTTGCTTGAATTTGTATTCTCAGTGCTTATCTTAGTACCTGTCCCACAGTAAGCACTTACTAAGTATCTGTTGCCTGCCTGCCTACAATTTACCTGATTTTCTTAGTCTTCTCGAGTGTTAGACAGGCTAAGTGATTTGCTAATAGTCACAAAGCTAGCAAGTGTCAGAGACAGAATTTGAACTCAGATCTTTGTCTCTATAATTCTAGCACTCTATCCACTGTTACAGACTAGCTATCTCTCTATGAAAATATCATGTCTAATTATAAATGGTCTTTTTCTACTCAAATCACTTTTAGATTCCACCTACCTATATGCCAAAAGAATTGGTCCATTTTATTATTTTAGGACAAAAGTTTGTGAAATAAATTCTAGGGACAGTCTGATAAGTCAACACAATCAAAAGGATTGTACCAAATAGTGATGTTGGGATTGGGCTCTTTTCCTAATTTGTTATGTGTGTATGCAAATAATTTTGTAATATGTATACATGTGCACACATATATAGATATTAAAAATTACTTGCAGATACTATATTTTAACAAATGTATTGTTATAAATCCATGTGTATATATACATATTTTGCAAGTTTGTTTTATATATATTTATATAACATATAATACATTACATATTATATATGTGTATATATATATATATATATATACTTTCACAAGCAAAATTACTTACAGATAAATATCTCCTACATATGTATGTGTGTATATCCAAGCAGTTTTACAGGGGAAAAAAGTAAAATGTGCATGTTTTCTTTTTCTTTTTTACAGATTTTAAGAAGGAAATATAAAAGTTTCTTATTAAAGAAAAAATGATTAGCATTTATTTTAGTTTGTTATTACTTCCTCTGTAGTTTTGTTCACTTTCATCAGCACAGAGCCAATTTTATCAAACCACTCAATAATGATATTTGGACTTATACTATTCAAGACATGTAATGTACCTCTGAGCAATGATTACAAAGACATTTCAAAGCATGAGGGCTCAAGCTAAAACTTTTGAATGGTGATTTCTTCATTTCCTAAAAAGAAATCCATTTATGATACTCAGCGATATATAAATGACCATCAGCATACCACTTGGTTCCCAGTCCTGGTGTTATCATCCAAACCCTGCTATCACTCCCCTTTCTCCGCTGCCATATTGCCATCTCTGTCTCCATGGCATCTCTTGAACTTGTAACCTTCTCTCCACTCACATAACCATTAGTCTAGTTCAAATCTCATAATCCTTCTTTTGGACCACTGAAAAAGTTTCATAATTAGTCTCCCTGACTCACCTCTTCCCCTTCTGATCCATCATCTATACTACTCCCAATGAAGTTTTGTAACTTACCGATCTGACTTTGGCTTCCTTCTACTGCATGAACTTAAGTGATTCCCTATTACACTTAAAACTTTTTTGTAGCTTGATACCTATCGACCTTATTACTGCACATTTCTGATTGCAGTCAGCAAGCAATTTCTGTGAACCAGACATTGGGCTGAGTGTTGAGGATATAAATAAAAGCCAAAACATGCTTCAAGGACAATATAGTCTAATGGAGAAGACAACACAGGTACAGAAGAGATATAAAGTAAATGGAAGTTAATCTGAAAAGGGAAGGAAAAAGAAGATGGGGAAGACTTCTGGGGGTGGGAGGAAGTAGACTTTGAATTGAGTCTTGAAGGAAGACAAGAAAATTATGAGGAGGGAGTAATAGGGCTGAGCATTCCAGGAATGGGGACCAGCCAGTGGAAAGGCATAGACATGGCAGATGGGAGTGCCATCTTCAAAAACTTACAGTAAGACCAGTGCAGCTAGATCTTAGGGTGTGTGGAGGGGATTACAGTATAAGATATCTGGAAAGGTAGATAGCAGGCAGGCATGTTAACTTGGTGGAGATGGAGCTGGGCCCTTTTGAAGATCCCATTGCTCTTAAAAAATGTGAGAGACTGCCTCAGAAGTTTGTGACTCCCTCTTAGTGGAGACCTGCAAGGAAAATCTTGGGGACACTTGTAGTGTACACTCTAGAAGAGATTATTGGACTGACTAGCCATAGAGGTCCCTTTCAGCTCTACAATTCTGGAATTCTGGAATTATTTCAGGGATTTGTGATTCTATAGTTGTGGACACTTCTTCCATGCCTTCATAGGCATGTACCTCCAAATTTAAAAAAAAATCACTTGGGGAGGCTAGGTAGCTCAGTGAATAGAGTACCAGCCCCAGAGTCAGGAGGACCTGAGTTCAAACCCAGCCTCATACGCTTAACACTTACTAGCTATGTGACCTTAGGCAAGTCACTTAACCCCAATTGTCCTGCCTTCCCCCCTCCAAAAAGCAGGGTGGACCATTCTTTGGTGACAAGTCTCTCTTAGTTTAGCTAGGATTCCTAATTAAATTACTAGTCAATTCCTCAAACTACTGATGTGCCCAAGGCCTTTCCAGCTTGGTGGGTCTTGCCAATGCTTCCTTGTCATTGCCTTCTAGAACCCAGGGTAACTGGAAATTCTAAAATGTGACTTTAGCCAAGGCCTTGATGAAATGCAGTAAACCAGGTGTACAATCTAGCTCTGACTCCCCCTTGCTGTACCAAGGTTATGGTTATGGTTCTCCTAATCTGCAGACTCACAGAGCTTACTTTCTCTGAGGAATTGGATTGTTTTTGTGTGTGCATTTTTTTAGACATCATAACTCTGGTGCTGAATAGCTTGGGGGTATCCTTTCAATTCCCCAAGCAAACATCATAGGTATTCTCGGAGCCCTGAGAAGTGCTGCAAAAAAATATGGTTGAAAATGTATCTTGGAAAAACTCGATCTAATCGGCCACTGAGCATAAAAGCAGCAAGGCCTATGCTCCTTCTGCTTTTGAAGATCACAGGAGAAATCCCTGTTAACTAAAAGACTCTCCTGCCTCCCCAGTTCTCTGGTGAACCATTGGCTGGGCCTTAAATAGTCCCAAGGCTACAGTGAACATTTGATTTACTACTTCGGAGCTTGCCAGTGGTTACAATATGTCCTGTTGAAGGTGCTACAATGTATCAGTATTGTAAAGCTGAACTTGGACATATTTCCGCTGCTATTGTGTATTTCAAGCTGCATGTGAATGCATAGGTTCCCAAAGCTGTCTCTTGTTTTACACTGAAGGGCAAAAGGGTTAAATGGCTTGGCTAAAATCATGTGAATAGTAAAGTACTGGACTTTGGTGCAAAAGACAGCTGAGTGTGTGTCCTGCCTCTGACACTCACAGTGGCAGTTCTGCAAATCTCTTCACCTTTCGAAGCATCAGTGTCTACATCTGAAAAATGGGGAGATAATACCCATGCTGATAGCATATAAAGATATTATGAAGATTGAATAAGATTAATGTACATACAATGTTCTGCAGACCTTAAAGCATTAGATAAAGAGTAATTATTAATGTTATCATTATTGTTATTAATATTTAAAAGAAGAGAGAATTATACTCAGATCCTGAGTCCAAATTCAGTATTCATTCCACTATACAGTAGCTGATTTTATAGCATTTTGTTTAAAAGGAGATTAATTCTATATTTAGGTGCCCCCCCAAATTAGCTGAGATAAGAAGGAAGTCGAAGAAGCCAGGACTTGGAGACAAGGAAGGAGAACATTCCAGGCACTGGAGACAACCAGTGAAAAGACATGGAGTTGGGAAATGGAGTTGTGTGTGGGAAATACAGAAAGAAAACCTCTAGATGGATCACAGAGTAAGGGGGGGGGGAGAAAAGTCTGACCAACCAATAAAGGAAGAAGTTGGATTGTTAAGAGCTTTAAAAAGCAAATCGAGGGATTTATATTCCATTTTGGAGATAACAGTGAGTCACTAGAGTTTATTGAGTTAAGGAGTGGTACTGTGGTTAGGACTTCACTTTAGGACTGTGATTTTGGCACCTGAATGGAGGATAAACTAGAGTGGGTAGAGATTTAAGGTAGGGAGAGCAGCCAGAAGGAAGGTGATTACAATAGTTATGGAGTGAGATGATGCGGGCCTGCACCAGAATAGTGACTGCATGTAGCACCAACACAATATTCACAGCGCCAACGGTGACTGTGAAAATGCTGGCATGGTTATTAGTTGTGAAATCTAACAAACTCTCCACATAGAAAGGAAGCAAAACATTTATTCGGACATCAAAAAACCAAATCCCAATACCATAAAGTCAAATCAGCAAAGAAGTTAATACACCATGGCACAGCATGAAGTCACATCATCCTTTAGCCTTCCCACAAACAAACACTCACAAGCCTAACTGCCTCCCTGGGTGTGTCCTCCTTCTCCCACTGTGTCTACCTGCTCTGACTCCCAGTTTCCTATGGGCTCTGCTTCACCCTTTAGCAAACTCCTCCCACCACATTACATTGTGATTGCATTCAATCTATTAGAGGACAGGGAAGATCTTCAAATCAAGGAAGGTCTTCAAATTCCCTTAGGCTTATTAAGGGGCAGGGAATTTCCATTACCATTACATCATGGAGTGAGATGACAAGGGTATGCATCAGAATAGTGGCTAAAAGAATGGAGAAAAGGGATTGATATGTTCTAAATGTAGAAATTATAAGAAATGGCAATACGTTTGGATTTGGGAGAACAGGGTTAGTGAGGGGTCAAAGATGGTAGCAAGCCTGGCTGACTGGGAGGACAATGATGCCCTTGGCAGAAATAGGAAAGTTCAGAAGAGAAATGATTTAAGGGGAAAGATGATGAGTTCTCTTTTGGATATTTTCAGTTAAAAATGTCTGTTCAAAATCCAGTTCAAGGTGTCTAATGGAAAGTGGATATAATACTGGAGGTCAGGAGAGAGGTTAGCATAGGGATAAATACATATGAGAATCATCTGCTTAAAGATGATCATTGAATATATGAGGACTGATGTGACAACCAATCAAGATAGTATAGAGGAAGAAGAGAAAGAGACCAAGGACAGACTGCTGGGGGACACTCACAGTCAGTGGTCAATATCTGGATAAAGATCCAGCAAAGGAGAATAGCCAGACAGATGGCAGAAGAACCAGAAGAAAATAGTGCTATAAAAACCTAGAGAGGACAGATTATCCAAGACAAGAGAGGACTGACAACGTCAAAGGCTTCAGAGAGGTCAGAATTAGGGATTGAGAAATCTTCCATTAGATTTGGCAATTAAGAGGCCATTGGTAAATTTAGCAAGAGCAATTTCAGCTGAATATTAAGGTTGGGAGCCAGACTGTCGAGGGTTAAGAAGAGAGGGAGTGAAGGAAGTAGAGTGCACTAGTTGTAGATGGCTTCCTCAAAGAGTTTAGCCATGAAAGGGAAGAGAGATGTAGTTCAATACCTAGAAGGATGGTTGGATTGTGTGACACGTTTTTGTTTTTAAAGGATGGGGTGGGAGAGGGGTAGATGACCATGTTAATAGGTAGGAGAAAGAAGCCAGTAAAGAAGAAGAGATTTATGCTATAGTTTAGGGTTTCTTTTTGGCATAGACTGGGATAGATGGTTTTGGAAATCCCTTCTGAGTCTCACATCCTATGATTGTGTAATTTAGCCAATGCTGGGTCACCTAAGTTTGCTTTGTGTCATCTGCATTTCATCCCAACCAGTCTCCTGCTTGCTGCCTGATTGACCTGCAATAAGGCAAATCTCACAGAAGTTTCTTCTTGTAAGGAGATGGTTGGGTACACATGATGTTATTTAGACATTTTTCAGTTATGTTCAACTTTTTGTGACCACATTTGGGGTTTCCTTGGCAGAGATATTAGAGAAGTTTGCTGTTTCCTTCTCCAGCTCATTTTACAGATGAGGAAACTGAGGCAAACAGGGTTACACAACTTATCCAGGGTCACCCAGCTACTAAGTGTCTGAAATCAGATTTGAAGTCAAGAAGATGAGTCTTCCTGACTTCAGGCTCAGCAGTCTATCTCCTTTGCCAGACCATTGCTCCATTGTGTTGGGTATACATCATACCCTTAATTTAATGTAGGCCAGTGCTTACCTTGACCCGCCCCCTCTTGCTTCTTCTTCTATAAATCCAGAGGGCAATGGTCAAGCTTCCCCTGCTGATGCCATCTATATTCTCACTCCACACTAACTCTCATGTGATGCAGTGTGGTTCAATGGAGAGATACTAGGTTGGAAGTCCACGGGTGTGGCTTTAAATACCATATCTCTGATTTTATGCTTATGTAACCTGAGTGAAATTATGTAACCTTTCCTGACCTAAGATTTTTCACCTATGAAAAAAGAGGGTGGGTGAAGAAGCATAGGTATGTATGTATATGTATATGAATGCACACATTGGGCACGTATATGCATGATTCATGTGTATACATATATACATGCACATATGCATGTATGTGTGAATATGCACATACATGCACTGGTACATAGACACACCTTCATCTACATACATGGCTATATATGCACCTGTATTATGTACAATCTATCAATGAAAGGAAGGACGGAAGAATGTCTGTCTTTGTCCTCCCAATTCTTTGTTCCTCCTCCATCTTTGTTCCTCTCTTGTATTCTTAGCTTTTAATTTGTTTTAGTTACCATCAACTTATTTTGTATTTAGTTTATACTATTGCATCTGTGTACACATGCAGTATCCTTGTCCTTTCTCTTGCATAAGATCACATGCTCTAAGAGGGGTGAGACCACAACTTAAATATCTTTTTATCATCCTTGACAATTAGGAAGATGTGCCATTTCACTCACAAAAAGCATTTAATAAATTGTGAGTGCTCGAATGAATTAACATACTCCACAATAGAGAGAAGGATGCTGCCCATCTTTAAGCAAACATTGAGCAGAACTTCACTGGACATCCTTCTCTGCCACCTGACCCTTGTAAAGGGTTAGAGGTTAGCTCTGGAGCTCCCAGGATATCCACCTCTGAGTATCCTTGGCTAGAGACGTGAGTGCTGGGAACCTCCTGGGTCAAAAATCTAAGTATCTTCAGAGTTACCTAAAAGCAGCTCTCACTTCATCCAAAGAGTCCAGTTTCCCCAGCAAACCTCAGAAATCAGTTCCCAAGTCCAGTTCCTACAGTCTCATCAAAAATATAAAATTATCCTTA
Source organism: Petaurus breviceps papuanus (assembly GCF_028583685.1). Lineage (NCBI taxonomy): Eukaryota > Metazoa > Chordata > Mammalia > Diprotodontia > Petauridae > Petaurus > Petaurus breviceps. Next base: position 29,246,665 of record NW_027185759.1, read on the forward strand.
AGCCTGTTTTTTTTTTTCTGAAGATAAAGCTGTGACTCATCAGTAAACCTTAGCCCAGATGTTTGTATTTCTCCTGTTGTCTGTTTATAGATAGCTTTGAATACAGTTCTAGAAATGCCATCTCTGACTCAAGAACAGATTGTTAAATGATCAGTGTGAACATTTATACCTGCACATTTGGAAAATGATGTAAATTAGGGCTTGATTTATTGTTTTGTTGATTATTTAAACTTTAGAATGTGATGGATAAAATGTGAATAATGCAGATTATTGTGTTATACCTACATCAACCCCCCCAAAAAAACTGGTTGTTAAACATTTAGTAGACTGACACATAGTAGGCACTTAATAATAGCTGATTCTCTTTCCCCTTTCCCTCCCAGCACAACACTGCTTCCACCCCTGTAATCTCTTCCTCTGACCAACTGATTCCTCCTAGAATTGCCATTTGAAGTAGGGCGTGCTTTCATTTCCTCTACAGGAGGTACCCCTGATTCTCTGGACTTTCACTGCCCTGTTCCAACATGGTACCCCCTAAAAGAGCAATTAGAATTACCATTCTAGCCAGAGTAACCACTTTTTCCTAGTTCCTCCATTTACTGTACATAGGGAGAAAATAAAAGAAATAACAACTAGCATTTATATACTGTACCATTTACATTATGCTATAATATATATTCAATTACAGCACAAAACTATTTAGGCCTCTCTTTCATGCTGTGTCTCATGTAGCATGGTCATAAGCTCAGAACAAAGAGACGGCATATTATGAATACTGTAACACCGACATACCATGGCCTTTAGGGATGTTATAAGTGGGATGACACATTGCTTGGAGTTCACACTTTCTTATATATTAGAGAATTCACACTGGGAAGAAATCCTGTTGATGTAATGAGTGTAGGAAGCCTTGGTCAAAGCTCACATCTTATTTGCCAGGAGACAACTCTCATTAATACCACTGGTTAAGGGCACTGTGTCAAAGCAGTGAAGGCTTTTGGTGAGATCAAAGTTGAGACCAGTGGTTTTCAAAGGAGTATACAAGGTTGTTACATGGTAGGTTTAAAAATTCCCTCCCCCTCCCCAACTTCCACATTCCACAGTTTCTGCTTCCAGTGAGAGTTTGCCATCTACTTTTCCTGGCTTGGTCTTTGGAAGGTCATAACAGCAATTTTGCTGGGGAAGATATGTATTCCTCAGTATTTTTCAGGTTACATTTGGGAAGTAAAGTTGAAAGAGAGGGAGGGGTGGGAAAGAGGAAAGAAAGGAAGAGGAGTCCCCAGGATCTAGTGATAAGAATGGGGTTTTCAGGAATTCTTCTCTTGCCATCTTAAATATTTGGTATACCCTGATTCTTCACTGCATAATATCCTGTGTCATGAGGAAAATGTTTGACTACCTCTGTTGAGATCAGTAAATTTGTGATAAGCTATTCAGACTCAGAGTGCATGGTTTGGCACAAAATACTAAGGATGTGGAACTTTTACTGGGTCTTGAAAAATCACAGACCTAGAGTTGAAAGAGAACTGAAAGGACAAATAGTCCAATTCCCTCATTTTGCAAATTAGAAAACTGGAGAGCTGAGATGGCAAAGTCGTAGGGGCAGCAAGTGGGAAAGTTGAATTTGAATCCAGATCCCCTGACCCCAAATCTAATAATCTCCTGACTCCATCATAGGAACTGGTTCTAAGAAGTTATAGCATGAGCAGAACCCACATCCCAGCAAACCACTTAACAGATGGGCTAACATAGCTTGAGAGTGGATAACCAACATCAAACCCATCAATGAGTTAGGGGGTGTCTATCCCAACCATGGGAAGGCTTCCTCTGGTGGAAGGGACAGATGAGAACCACAATCAACTTGGCCCCCATCCCCCTTAGTCCCTGGTGGAGGCTTCCTAAGACCCTGAACCCAAGAACCTTTGCAATAGCAATTCTTCCAGCTAGTGTCCCCCAACAAGTTGACACGTGTTCCCCCAAGCACTAGAACTACATCTATTTAAGAATTAGAAAAGAACATTCTTGTCCCTACAGTCGTTGGTATTATCAAATGCTTCCACATTTGCAACTGATATGATTTTAACAGTGCTTAAATTAGAGGCATCACCATGTGCCTTATCATTATACCCCAAGGACTAAGGACACTTCCCTAATGTGTCATCCTCCCACGAGAATGTGAGCTCCCTGAGATCAGAGATGCTCTTACTTTTCTATGTGAATCCCCAGTGTTTAGCACACTGCATTGTATATAGTAAGTGCTTAATAAATGTATTCATTCATGAATTCACTCATTCATCTAAAGGTTTGAATGACTGTAATGTTTTTCTACCATTTCCTAACTGAAGGGAAAGTGTGAGCATTTAACAGGGCACCAGAGAAGGCAGAAAATGTAGGTCTATTTTTGTTCTTTGTTTTTAAATTGTGTCCCACTCTTTGCAACCCCTGTGGGGTTTTCTTAGCAAAGATACTGGAGCTGTTTGCCATTTCCTTCTCCAGCTCATTTTATAGATGGGGAAACTGAGGCAAATAGGGTATAGTGACTTGCCCAGGGTCACATAGCTACTAAGTATCTGAGGCTGGATTTGAACTCAGGAAGAGGAGTCTTCCTGACTCCAGACCTGGCATTATATATACTATACCACCTAGCTACCCTTAAATTTAATTATGCAAGGTCTTTAATCAAGGCTTGAAAATGTCAATTTACTTTGGTTCTGGGAGGCAAGCAGTCATGAGAAGAACTGTCTTTTTATGTTTAAATGTGTTCTGAGTCACTTTTCATGGTGAGGGAGTAGAAATAGTAGGATTGAGACTGGACCTATGATTTCATTATAGTGAACTCCCAGGTAAGGAAATTCCCTCTCCCAAAGCCCGTCAGCACTTTCTACAACTTATAGTCTTATCAAGTTGCCTAGAGTACTGAGAGGTTAAGCATCTTTCCTAGGGTGTATCAGCTAGTAAGTCTCAGAATTAGAACTAGAACTCGGTTTTTTTCTGGTACCAAGGCCAGCTCCCTATCCATCATAACATGATGCCTCATTTGGGCTTTATGGATTCTGAAGTTAAAGAACACAAGTTCAAATCCTCCCTCTGACATTTTGCTGTCTCTATCACCTGCAATCAACATGTGCCTCAGTTTCTACAGGTGTAAAATCAGGCAAATTAAATTGGATGGTTTCTAAGTTCATTTCCTCTTCTAGTTTTATAATCCTATGATGTAATCAAGGAACTTGACTTCCTCTGGGGCAGAATTTTCTCAACTGTAAAATGAGATACTTGGACTAGAATACCTCAGGGGTTTCTTCCAGGCCTCAGTCAACATCCCCTGCTCCCACTAGAAGGGGTTCATTTTCTTTTAATCAGCATAATGAGGGTGGGGAAGGCTAAGTAGTAAAGAACAAGGTTTCCTCATTCCAGTTATGGAATTGTTTTATAATGAAGAGGCTTAGAAAAGTCCTGGGTTCAAATCCCAATTTTGTCCCTTGCTCCAAATGTTATCAGGTGGCATAGTGCAGACAATATTAATCTTGGAGTCGAAAACACCCAGGTTCAAATCCTGCCTCAGACACTCACTTGCAGTGTGATCTTGGCAAGTCACTTAACCTGTCAACCTCAGTTTTCTCATCTGTAAAATTAGGAGAACAAACAAATACTTCGACAAGGTTGTTGTGAGAATCAAATGAGATCATATACATAGCACACTTTGCAAGTCTTGAAGTGTCTTCTAAAAGTTAGGTGTTATTGCAGCTACTGTTGTTTGTTTCGTCATCTATTAAATGAGGAAGTTGGAGGTTGATTCCAACTGTGAATTCTATGATATTCTCACAAAATTGCCAGATCAGGATTTCCCATTCCCCTTGAAATAAGGAGGAGGCCCTAGGGTGGTCATGCTGTGCTCTGAAAGATTAAAAGGAAGAGAATTGACCTGGAATACAGTCTCTCTCTCTACCAGGGGCTGTGCTGTAGCAAAATTGTGTTTACCCCCTGTGCGCTGTCCCAGGGAGAAGGGTAGCTGACCTTTAGAGCATTTCGCTGCTGTCAAGTGATGTGGTATTGAATTGCCTAGTGCACAATGTCCCCAGCGTTGTGTTCCGATTGGATTCTTCCCTGTGGCACAAGCTTTTGATACATAGAGTGAGTTCTCTCTGGCTTCGCTCTCCCAGAAGAAGCCTGCTACATCTCCTGATCAGGTCTCCAGGGGTATTTTGAGGGGTTTGGGAGTACTCCATCCCCAATGCCATTGACTTGAGTTCTCATTGACTGTACCCCATCTCCCTAATATTAGATACTTAATATCTATTATCTTTTCCAAAGGATTATTTATTTCAAAGATAGAGGAAAGGAAACAAAAGTACAACTTTTTAGGGGCACAGCATCCTCTGTACTGTTTTGTTCTCTGTAGTGAATTGGACTAACACTAAAAGTAGACTTTCTAAATAACATTGGTCCCAGCAAAATAGCATCCAGATATGGTATGACTGGATGCATCCTTATCTCCACTACCATTGACTGTGTCCCAAAAGGTCACTGCTTGCTCCTTGGGGGAAGGATGCTGGGCTGGCTTCTACACTATGGCCTTTAAGTATCAGATTTCTGGAGGCCCACTCTCTGACCTTTTGAAACTCATGAGGTCAAAGCCTCCAGATTAATCTCAGTTGACTAGAATGAAATGGGCTGAGGAGAAGTAAGTCTGGTAAATAATCAAAGTCTGTTTTTGTGAGGCTACATGACCTCAGAGTCCAGGGAGAAGGCTCAGGCCTCTCTCCTTACAGTGTTACCTATCACTGGACTATCAGCAAAGGAATCAAACTACCAGAGCAGAAGCAAAGAGAAAATGCTGGAGAGCAAAGCTGACTCACGCTTTTCTGAATGCTCTGAAGCTGATCAAGAAGCCTTCTATTCACCACCAGAGATTCCTGCGGAGGTTATCTGGGGGTGAATCACTCATGCAAAAGACATGTTCTGATTTCTTGGAAAATAATAAAATAAAATAAATTACCAAATTTTCAGTGTGAGTATTTTCCCCTTGGAAATGGGCAAATGCTACTC
>NW_027185759.1:29251720-29260004 GCF_028583685.1 Petaurus breviceps papuanus
ATTTTCAGTGTGAGTATTTTCCCCTTGGAAATGGGCAAATGCTACTCATAAGGACTTGATTTATTGTTTTGTTGATTGTCTAGGTTGAACAAAGTGATGGGTAAAATTTTAAGAATGCTCATTCAACTTTTAAATATTTCATGCATACATTTTCCCTCTGGAAAGCCAGTGGTTAAACATTTACCAGTGCATGTCTGATGATAACTGGTCAGTATGTTGACAAATATTGCTGATTCTATATCTACAACATCTCTCACATTTCAGATTTAGTCATCTCTTGACAAAACTATTGCTATAGACTCATAATTAGACTCAGAAGGTCATTGACTTAGATGTGGAGGAGACCTTAGAATTCATGTCGTCCAAGCCCTTCTTTGGAAATCCCAACAACTACTTTTATATTCTTCTTACCTAACAATCACACAGTTGAGCCTCAGATCAATCCCAAGAACAAAGGTAACTAAAACTTCCCCAGGTCTGCCCCATGGATTCTTAGTTCACTACAATCCCAGCCTGTGGTTGGATAAGTACAAGGCAAGCAGGAAGTTTCTGGTTCAAGTTTACTGAAAAGAACTATGAGACTCCTTCAGGACAAAGACTGTTGGGGTTTTTTTGTTTGTTTGTTATCTCTTTTTGTATCCCTAGCATTTAGCACAGTGCCTGACATAGTAGGTTCTTAATAAATGTTTACTGAATGAATGAACATATGAATTAATAAGGCTATAGATATTAATGGTGGCCTTCCCTGATGTTGAAAGAGTATAAGTAATAGGGTTCTGATTTTAAATTGTACCAGGGACTAACATCATTTGGGTAGTAAATAGAAGCCCTGGATTTGGAATCAAGTTCAATTGTGACCTTAATAGGTGTGTGACTCTGAATAAGTTGCATACCCTCTGTCATACTAAGCTTCCTTATCTGTAAATGAGAAGAATAAAAACACATACTTCCAAGGATTGTTGTAAGGATCAGATGAGATCATCCATGTAAAATGCTTGCTAAACCTTGAAAGGCCATATTAACACTGCTTCTTATGGCTAGAGCAGGGAGAAGCAATCTTTATTTCAAGGGTTAAGGCAAAGGTGAGTCAACAGTGGGCTCCACATGACCTTCCCTATACCTTTGAAAATGTTCTTCAAAGCCCTCGGCTATGAGGACCTCCTTGGTCTGTAAAGCCTGCCCTGAGATATGTGCAAATATGTCTAGTCTGATGATCAAAGGGAACACCCAGGACTGCTATCCAAATCCCTTCTTTTCAGGTAACGGGCTGATGAAGAAAGGGCATTAAAAGACAAAAAATATCATTTATCTAACTCAAGTTCCACAGGCAAATGGTCACACAATCTAAGCAAAAATAATAAGCAGCAATTCAGGTGGTTTGGAAGCTGGAGTGGACTCATTGTTGTCTCAGCGGGCATTCATGTGCAAAGTATGTAGATAATAATTTGCATTCTCTTAAACTGTTATGCTCCATGACCATCTGGGGGACAGTGGCTAGGATAAATAGAGCAAAAACATTTGGGGGAAAGACTTATTTTTTTAAAGAAAAGAAAAAAAATGCTAGCATCATTGGTCTTGCCTGCTGCTACCTTAGAACCACCAGGTTAATGCGGGAGTGGGGCTGGGGGAATCCTAATTATTTTATCTTTGCTCACAGTGCTATCTGTTTACCACAGTTCTGAGAATGGAAGTTTTTCTCACCATCTCCCATGGAAATATAATACAGAAGAATTTTAGAATTCAAATTTTCCCCAGTTTTTCCCTAAAACTTCCCCAAATTTTGCAAGTTTCCTCCTATAGAGCATATTTATAATACTGCTTTGTGCAATATTGATATTTCTCATTCTTAATTCAGTTGGGCAGAAGTGTGATGGAAAAGTGTGTGTGTGTGTGCATGTGTGCGTGTGTAAACAACATTTAGATGAGTGTCTAACATCACAGCAATTGAACCTGCTTCATCCCTCCAGAGGGGAGATTCTATTAGAGAACAAACAATGTTCTCTTCATTTCTGAAAGAATAAGCCAATTTCCTCTTATAGGTCATTCTCCCAAAGTCTCTTATTTTCATTTACTTGTTGACATTTGTGGAAAAATAGAGCTAAGTGAAAGTTGATGGAGTTTTAGAGCATGTGCTGAAATCCTTCACAAACTGAATTTCTCCTATTCTTTTGTCTTAGCATCTCATTTTCTTAAATACTTTGGGCAGATGTGTCTGAGGGAACATAGTGGTTCAATGTCCTAGAAAGGCTAGGCCAGTCCATTCAAACCAGTTGTATTTGTTGATACAGTCTTTGTCATTTACAAGAGAATGAAGGTTCTATAAGCTGTGCTGAGAGTTCCTACACAATGGCAAAATAATGGATGGATTCAGTCAATTCGGTGGGAAAAAAGGGAAGGCTTCTTAAATCAATTATTTCTGCTTGCTTCAATCAGCCATTAGATTGACTGAATTCAAATGAATTTAATTGTTTTTGCTTTTGCTATTGTACTATTGTTTAAATGGGGCCTGATATGACTTCACCTGACCAACAATTGATATAACTATATAATATTTGTATATGTGCATATAATTATATAATACAATTGTGTGTATATTATAGAAAGGAATAGAATAGTAGCTGATATAAGCTTAAGTTTGCAAAGTGATTTACAAATATCTCATTTTCTTCTCACAATAACACTGAGACAAAGGTGCTATAATTATATGCTTTTTTACAAATGTGGAAACTGAGGTAAAGAGCAGTTTAATGACTTGCCCAGGGTTACACAGCTAGCAAGTGCCTTCCTGACTTCAGGTACTGTCCACTATTCACTGAGTCACCTAGATGCCTAAGAGAAAGAAGAGATGTAATAGGTAAGTAAAAAGGACAAAGGGAGACAGCGTGACATATGGTCTGGAGTCAGTTGGGCTCTGAATTCGGATCCTGTCTCTGACATATTCTAGCTATATCATCTTGAAAAAAATCACTTAATTTCTTAGTGTCCTAAGGGACCCACAAAGACTCTAAATTGCAGAGAAGTTTCTGATCTTCATTGAATCAGGGAGTTTCCTCACTGGGATGAAATCAGAGGAATGGATATATGTGTGTGCCAGGTGTGTGGGCATGCACACACATACATGATTTCATCTTTAAAGGACCTCCATGCATGAAGACTCCCTCCATGGATGCAGACATGTCACTTGGCAATTTCTCATCTCCTAGAGTTACCTGAGGCCACTCAGAGGGTAAGTGACATTTCAATAGTCACATAGATAAACTAGAACCCAGAGACTGCTGAGTTACAAGCTGCCCTGCTGCACTACACAAGATAATACCTTTGCTGCCTTGGTGGTGCAAACACCTCACTTCTCAGAACTAATTAAAATAGTGTGTGTGTGTGTGTGTATACACATATATATGTATGTATATGTGTGTGTATTTGTGTGTGTCTGTGTCTTTGTGTGTGTGTGTGTGAGACTGAGTAGTTCAAAAGTTAAGTGCTTCTAATATAATAAGTAGTGTTCTTGGTATTGGGGGGGGGTGTCCATAGACAAAAATGAAACAGGTTTTGCTGTTAAGGACCTTAAATGCTACTTGGGGAGGCAGGATCCAATATGTCCACAAGTAAGTAAATGCAAAGCAACTTGATGAGGATGAAAGCAGTTTTGGGGGGGGGTGCTCAGGAAAGGGTTCTAGAAGAAGGTGGCACATGAGCTTCAGTAGGAGATTCTCGTAGGTAGACATGAAGAAGGAAGAATGCATGCCAACCAGTGCTGAGACTCCAAACTGGGAGGAAGCACCAAGTTCAGAGAATAGCCATGGTCCAGATTGGCCAAAACAATGAGCAAACCTAGGGGAGTACCATGAAAAGAGTCTGAAAAGGTAGGTGTGGAAGGCAAATAGCGGATTTCAAATGGTGGGGGGGGGGCATGTAGGAGTGTTCCACTTTATCGTAAAGTCAAGGAGGCCCTGAAGATTTTTCAGGGATGGGAGTGGGTAGTCAGACCTGTGCCTTAGGAAGAATATCTGGGCAGCTATGTGAAGGATGGAAAGGAGGAAGGAAAGAAATAGCAAGACCAATTAGAAGGCTACTGCAAAAGTCCAGGAAAGAGGGGATAGGGGCCTGAAGTCAAATACTGACCATGTGAATAGAGAAAAGAAGATGGATATAAAAAATATTTTGAAAGTAGAAAGGAGACATGGCGAGTGGTTGAATAGTGAGTAGTTAGGAAGGGGTGAGTGTCCAGAGCGATTAATCAAATTATATAATCAAATTCCAAATTATTTTTGACTCTTATATCCCCTAGACAAATCTACACAATGTTTCATAAATATATTTAGACTTTTCATGTTTTGTTTTCTCTTCATTCCCACCCTAATCCCATTTCTTCAACCACCCAAAATGACTTGCAGTGACTTTATTCCTCTTTACTGACCATTTGAATGAGTCATCTTTCAAAGCCCAAGTTATTATCTAACTTCCCAGTGTAGCCATGCTTGATCACCACCAGCCCAAAGCGATCACTCCCTCCCCTGATCTCTTCTAGTGATTATTGTCTCTACCACTCTCAATATTTATTCATTCATTTAAAAATATCTATTGCATAATTGTTGTATTCCAGACTTATAGTCACCTGCACTGTAAACTAGTTGAAGGTGATATAGAAGACTGGACCTGGAGTCAGGGAGACCTGAGTTCAAATCTTGTCTCATACACTTGTTTGATATGTGGCCCTAGACAAGTGCTTAAATCTCTCTTTGCCTCAATTTCCTCATCTGTAAAATAGTACCTATCTCAAAGGGTTGTTGCAAGGGTCCAATGAGATCTTACGTAAAGCATTTTGCAAACCTTAAAGAACTCTACAAATATTAGCTATTATTTCTTCACTCATATCTTTGGTCTACAGAATACCAATGGTGCCAAATTCACAATGTTGTGTTTTTCAAATGAAATGATGCATTTATTTTGTATGTACTTACATGTGCCCATGTGGTCTCTCCCTAGAGAATGTAAACTTTCGAAGACCGGGGCTTTTATTTTTTTCCTTTGTGTCCCTAACCATGTTAGACACCTAAGTGAACATTTAACACTATTGATTAACTGATTGATTGAATGGATGGATAGATGTAAAGATCTTTGTGAATTTTAAAGAAATACTCACCATTAGTATTATTGTCATTATTGACTAGGATCTCTTGTTGGTCTTTGGTGATCAATAATTGAATCCTCTTTAACACAAATTTTATAAAATCAGAAGTCTAAAGCTGGGAGAGATCTCAGAGAACATCCTTTTTACAAATGAAAAGAATGAGTACCAGAGTGAATAAATGACTTTCCAGAGGCTGTACAGGTAGCAAGCATCAGAGATGGGATTGAAAGTCCACCACCTCCAGCAACAGAGCCAGTGCTGTTTCCTCTGTGCCAAGCTGCAGACCATTTATGAGGCCACTGTGATGCAGCGGAAAGAAAAGTCACTGGACTTTGGGTCATATTCAAATTCTCTCTGCCACTGGCTACTCATGTGACCTTGAGTGAGACACAAAGCTTGTCAGGGCCACAGTGTCCTTATCCCTGCAATGAGGGAACTGGATTAGATGACCCGAAAGTTTCCTTTAAGCTATTAAAAATTCTTGTGACGAGGTCGTCTCTATCGATAAAGGAAATAGCAAGGGGAGGCACATCAGAGATGATCACTCTAAAAGCTATACCATTGATTAAAAAAAATCATCGATTTCTTGTTCTGGTTCCCAAGTCTTAACTTGACGCTGATTTCTCACTCTCCCTGCCTTGGTGGCCACAGCAGCCCATGAGAGGTGCCTCAAGGTCACCATGCTGTCCCTTGTCTTTATTCAACAGGATTTGACCAGCGCCTGGTGTTTATCTACTGGTGTGTGCCAGCTCAGATAGATTAGCTTCTTGTAATTCTTTCCTCCACTTTTCCTTCCCCCAGAGGACACATCTATATCAAGGACCTGTCTAATTACTGAGTAGGTGAAGAATAGAAATTTGTTAGGCCAGCCTTGTTCTTATTGTCAGGAGCTTTCGAGAGCTCGATACCAGCTCTATCATACATCTCTTGTTTACCCCCACATCAAAACAGATCAAAGAAGCAAAGATTGGTGGTCACAAAGGCAGCGACTTCCTAGCAGATCACCCATGCTGTGTATCAGAGAAATATTGTGCCACTTCTGTGGGACTGACATTGAAACGACATTGTAATCCCGGCCATCTGTCTTCCTTCTCTAGATGTCGATGAATGTGCAGTAGTGAACGGAGGCTGCCAGCAGAGCTGCATTAACACTGAGGGCTCCTTCTACTGTGAATGTGATATGGGATACAGACTCCATGCTGATGGACGCACCTGCATAAGTGAGTAAATATTAGAGCCAGCTTGAAGCCCTTTCCAATGAAAATCGACCTAGCCACGTGGGGGCCCTGGAGGAAGGCTTGCTCTTGAAAAGAAAAACCTCTATAGAATCCATCAGTAGTTCACAAATACAATGCTACTGCTTGGGTCTCAAAAAGAGTTGGTCTTAAAAAGGCAACAATCTCCATGGGTTTCCAAATGAGCTTTTTCTTTTAAATTGCTCATCTGAAAGGTGTGGCTTGGTCAGAATGCTGTTGGATTGGGAGCTCTGAAAACCTGTTTAATGGACTGCAGAATATGGCAGCAGCAATATTTCTGGAATTCTACTTTTCATGATGTGGAGTCAGAGAACTTGGGTTCAGATTCTGTCTTTCTGCTTCCTCTGTGACTTTGAGCAAGTCATATCCTCTCTGGGCCACCAATAAGATTATTGATAGTATTATTAATGAGCAGCAACTGAATTCTCCTTACCCCCAAAACCTTTTAGTTTGTTTTTTCATAAAAGCAGAACTTTGGCATAGATGATCACTAAAGTCTCTTTTAAATCTAAGTGCCTGGCCATATAAATAAACAGGTCTGTATATCATAAACTTCTACTCTTCCAATTCTCTTTAGTCAGTTAAGAAAAATGTATCAGATGCCTACTGTGTGCCGGGAACTGTACTATGTGCTGAGGATTCAAAAAAAAGGCAAAAACTAGTCTCTGTCCTCAAGGAATTCACATTCTAATGGGTCAGACAATGTGTAAATGACTAGACACTCACAAGATATATACTGAATAGATGGAAGGTAATCTGAGAGGGGAAGGCACTCCCAGATGAGGAGACCTGGAAGGGACTGCTGCAGAAAGTAGTCTTTGTATTGAGACTTGAAGGATGCCAAGGGGAACCAAGAGGTGGAGGTCACAACATACCAGACTCAGAAGACAGTCGAGTCAAAAGCATGGATGTAGTATGCAATGGCATGTTTGAAGAATGACAGGTTTCATCCCTGGAGTTCCAAAAGCAGGAGGAAACTGAGGCTTTTTGCTACTTTAGGAAGCTAGGTGAGGCAGGGAATAGTGTTGGACTTGGGAGTTCAGGCAACCTGATTTCAAATCCTGCATCAGACGCATCTGGGCTGGCCAAGCCATTTAGCCTCTTCAGCTTGCATTTCCTCATTTGTATATGGAGATAGCATCCTGCTCCCAAAGTTGCTTGTGAGGATTAAATTAGATAACATACACAAAGAACTTTGCAGTTGGGTGAATGCTGGCTATTCAAGTTTCTCATCTTCATGAGTTCTAATCCAGTCTCAGACACTTACTGGCTGTGTGACTTTGGGCAAGCCACTTAACTCTGACTCAGTTTCCTCATCTGTAAAAGGAGAAAATGGCAAACCAATTCAATATCTTTGCAGAGAAAATTCCAAGTGGGATCCCAACTGAACAAGTACCAGTTCCATAATAAATGTCCTTTGTACAATGTGTGAAGGAATTAGGGGACAAAAATGGCTCTCCTTGTTCAGATGGCAGAAAGACGCATTTAGGTTGTTTGTTTTAGATTCCTTTCTTACCTGTATTAGAAGAGTGGCACTTCAGTTCCCCTGATAGACCCTACATGGCTACTTTGGTCCATTCAGACAGTAGCTTCTAATGGCTAGTAGAAGAAGACTTCGGGAAATTTTACCAGGATTACCCAGATACTTCTTAGTTATACCCTCAGTCATCTTGCAAGGACACTTTGATGAAATGAGGGTTGAGGGAGAAAAGAGCTGTTCCCCCAATCAAATCCCCATTTGAGGGGGGAGGGAGGGAGGAAGGGAAGGAATGAGAGAGAAAGACAGAGAGAGAGAGAGAGAGAGAGAGAGAGAGAGAGAGAGAGAGACAGAGAGAGACAGAGACAGAGACAGAGACAGAGAGAGAGACAGAGAGACAGAGAGAGAGAGAGACAGAGA
>NW_027185759.1:29260104-29268467 GCF_028583685.1 Petaurus breviceps papuanus
AGAGACAGAGAGAGAGAGAGACAGAGACAGAGAGAGAGAGACAGAGAGAGAGAGAGACAGAGAGAGAGAGAGACAGAGAGAGAGAGACAGAGAGAGACAGAGAGAGACAGAGATCCTGAAGACAAATAAATTCTCCTGTGTTATTCAGGGTCTCTTTGGGGAAGATACAAAGGGAAATGAGCTCTCATGTTTGATGGACTTGACATAATATATTACCATGCCCACCTAGTCCAGATGAGTAGTGTGAGGACTGCTTTAGACAAAGGGTGACACATAATGTTGATCAAGAAGAATTTCCCCCCTTCCATGACTGGATGCCTGACCTTCACTGCAGACATTTCCCCTGACCCTTTCAGTCCATGGCAGTTGCTGATTTGCCAATGCTGGCTTTGTTATATCTCTCCATCACATAGTATTGAAGACCAACAGTACCAAGTGATACACAGTAGATGAGATATTGACCTTAGGAGGGAAGATTCAGTGAATTACAGAAGGTAGTCTTTCCAGTTCTGGGTCAATTCTTGCTTCTAGTTTCAAAGAAAATTTATGAAGCAGGGGCCTATAAAGTAACAGTCCGCTGTATTCAGATGATCATAAATTTTAGCATGAAGGTACTTGAGATGTCATCCAGTACAGTGTCCTTATTTTACAGATGAGGAAACTGAGACTTAGAAAAGCTTAAGTAGCTTGGCCAAGGTTATCCAGGTAAATATATTGGAAGGTCAGGATTTGAACCCAGATTCCTTGACTCTAAATCCAACATTCTTTCCACCATGTCACACATTGATATTTTCAGATCTTTTTGGTAAGCCACCATAAACACATCAGATGCTGAATGCTTATTTCATTTTAAAGTAATAGAAATTTTTGAAAGGCTGGAGATTACTTGAATTTTAATTCGTCAGATAAAATCAACATTTCTTCCCACTCTTTACTCTTCTTATTGATGTTGTTTTTCTGCAATTATGGAAACCCTAGTTAATAGATGGACTCACTTGACCTTTTGTGTATCCAAGGCAGTATGTGATGCCAAGGTCAAAGACAAAGTGGCACTCAATACTTCATGTTACCATAGGAATTACTAATTCATCAGTTCACAATCTCAACATCAATCATTAAATTAGATTTTATTTGATGACATTCTCTGAATTATTGAGATATGGTTTTGTTTACTTATGTTTTGGGCTATTCAAGTCACTTCTTGAACTTTCTCTTTTGTGATATCAAGTCTTTATGAAAATGCGATTTGGGTGGTTGAGATAAAAATGCAAGTATTACATGAAAATCAGTCTAAAACATGAAATGAGGGTGGTGGTTTTCAGTTTGTTTCCATGTTTTGAGCAGTTTTGCAGCACCCAGTAGTCTCACATATCCCTTTAGTAAGTAATTATGGTCATTTAAGAATTCATTTTAGTATTATTTTTCTTTCAATGTTTAGTTATCTTTCAATTGGCTATAAAGTTGTTAGGACATAAATACGTGTTAAGTTGTGTGGGCCAAACTACTTATTAAATAAAACTCAGGTATTTCTTTTGGTCAGTGGGCACTGGTGAAAAAAATACTAGTGAGTCACAAAGGGTGCCATGAACAGAGAACACCGAGTCACTTCTGGCACATGGGAAGACAGCAAACATAAGCCCTCCCCTCACCTCACAATTCTTCATCGTCTGCAACACATCAAAATAATATGATACCCATATTGAAAACTATGCATCTAGCTCTCTAAATTCTACCTGTCTTCCCAGGTCAGTTTCTGAATGTAAATTTTCCTTTTCATAAGCTTTAGAGATTGAAGATACTTGAAGAGCCCTGAATACAGCTGCTTCATTTTACAGACATTGGAAGCTGAGACCTAGAGTTGTAAAGCCACTTTCCTGCAGGAACAAATTATAAGTGACAGAGCTAGATTTTGAACACAGTTCTTCTGACTAAAAGTCCAGCACTTTTTATACTCAAGGCAGCATGATGTGCTATAGAATCAGTTTAAAATATCAGAGAGGATACTATGTCTGGCATCAGGAAGGTCCTGGGTTCTAACCTTGACTCTAACACTTACTAGTTTGGAGACAGTGGACAAATTATTATCTGTCCAAGCCTTAGTTTCTTGATGTATAACATGGGAATAATAATACTAATTATTGACTACCTCGCTGGGCTGTCAGTGAGAAAAGAGTTTTAGTAACTTAAAAACTTTTTCAAGTAACAATTAGTAGTGATGTTGTTATAATTATCCAAAGCTTAAGAAACCAGAATCTCTGAGGAACCAAAGTTGTGATAGGAAAAATATTAGAAAGATATAATGGACGGAATAGGGCAAAGCATCCGTTTTCAATATGTCATTCTCCATATACATATATATGTGTGTGTATAGGTATGTATATATGTATATAAGTATATGCACATGCCTGCATATATACACATATACATGTTCATATATATGTATATATTTAAAGGAAAAGACTTTTTCTCAACTTTCTTCTATCCCCTGTATTTCTCAACACAATGTATATAGAAGATGATTGAATAAATGATATTAATCAATCTTGTGGGCATAATGAGTATAAATGCAGTCTACAGGTATATTGGGAATAACGGATTTGGTAGATTTCATGTGAAAGCAAAAGAATTAAAATGTATTTTCTAGTTAATTAAAGCATATTTAAAATAAATGTGGAATTGATTATACTATCAAAATGTCTATAATTGTACAAAGAATGCTTTACATTGTGAAAAAATTCAGAGATCTTTAATCTAGACATCATTAACAATTTCTTCTAATGACTATGAACATCTTACACTTATATGTCCTTTTCACTCAACAGCCCTGTGAGGGGGACACATTTTTCTATTCCTTGAATTATTGAGGAAATTGAATCTCAGGAAGATTAAGTGTCTGACCTGACATCACTTTGCAATTAAATGTCAGAGTTAAAATGCAGAAGGAGATCTTCTAAGCCCAGAGAGCGAGAAGTTTAGCGCACCACACCCCCTTATGTCATGTTTTCCCAGAGAACTTTTCTAAGGAATAGTCATTGAGGAAAGTGGGGGGGGGAGCAGAATCACCTCCTTTCCCCAGTATTTCTAGGATTAGACCTCTTGCTGTCATTCTCTGCTATGAAAATGCCAAGAGCTGGATTATTCTGATATGATCAGTTTTTCTTTTTTTTCTTTTTGAGAAACTACTTTCGTAGACTTAAAAATATATTTCCTTATGGTGAAAATGATCCCCAAATCATAGGATTTCAGAGTTGGAAGGAACCTCAGTGCCCATCTAACCCAACCACACTTTCTACAATATACTACAAAAGGTGCCATTCAGCTCTTGCTCTAATACTGAGTTAGGCTAACCCATTACAACCTGCAGCATCCCACATCACTTTTGAACAGCTCCAGTGGTTTGGATGTTTTTCTTTATTAAGTCTAAATTCTACTCGGCAACTTTCACCCATTTCTCTTCTTCTGCCCCCTAGGGTCAACTAGAACCAACCTCAATCCTCTTCCTCTTCAAACACTTGAAGAGAACCATCATGACCTTGTTAAGGTGACTTCTTATATTAGAAGTATTGGGGCTATGGATGGGAGTAACTTGAAGTACCAAATGTGTACCCTGTTGTTATTATGGAAACCTTTATAGCAGAGGGAGACAAAGTGACTAATGAACCTTAAAAGTCCCATATTTAGCTATACAATATACTTCCTAGAACTCCTAAGTTTTAGTTATAACTCAACTATGACTCACAAAACCTCCTTTCTCTCATTTCCATTTGTAATAATAACCTTGTAAGACACGTGTTCAGTTCCAAATCTCCATTCATAATCATGTCCTTTGCCTGATATATTTGCTGAGCTTGGCCTTCCCTGAGGGCTGGAATAATTAAATGACAGAAGGTTTTAATGCTTAAACAGTTTTCTTACCTGCCTTTCATGCCTCGAGCACGTATTTTTATTAACATCTGTATTAAAGCATAGTGATGGACATCTACAAAGTAAAGACTCTGATAAACAGTCTTTTAATTATTTTCATCTCAAAAATTCTAGAATTCTTCATTTGCAGTGGGTTGGAAATATATAGGATGCGGTTTTGTTCAGTAGCCCATCTGATTCTTGCTAAATTAGAAAAAAAAAGATTCAGAAGTCATAATCCATGTGGTTAAATCTACAGGATTTCTATGTGATTAAATGTATAGAGCATCAGAGTCAAAGGTCATATTTTAAGTACTAAAAAGAAGTCAGGTAGTCATAGAGGGATGTGAGGGGAGGAGAGCTTGTAAGTCTGATTAACTTGGTGAGGTACTTGATAAACCAGAAGGATTTCAGTGTATTTCCTAAAAGCAAGTTTGTGGGAGTGCTGTATTTTAAAACATATATAAATGATTTTTTTAAGGAAGGAAAAACATCATTTTTACAATTGTCAGGATATGAACTGGAGACATATATGGAAGGAATTGATGACCTCAATTTCTTGATCAGAGATGCTTAAATGATTTGATAAGGGTAAAGAGAGACTCTGTCCATGGAATTGGAGAAGTCCCACACAAACTGGATATAAATGAGGTTAAAGACCTCCATTGTAACTTCCTTTCAATCACTTGCATTATTTATGCAGCTGAATTAGAGACACCGTCCTTTTCAGATGACAGCTGATGTCTTGAGAACAGCCACAGCAGGTTATTTTTAAAAAAAGAAAGAAACTATTTAGTTAACAGACTGATGGCGCCACTCATTATGAAACTAATCAGCATCCCAATATTGAATGACTTTGGGTGGACTGTTAAAGTTACATTGTGGCAATCTTAAAAGTGAAATTTCAGGAACTTCTCCTTGAAAATCCAGCAGCTTCCCAGTTTTCATCTTGCCCATAGAGAATTAACCCCAACGAGTCATTAAGCAACCTTTCCAAGTAGCTGCCGGTAAAATCGTTTCAGAAAAGTCTTTAGGAAGCTTCTTTTTTTTCCCTGGCATTCATAGTACCACAGAAGGTGAGATTGAAATGACCTCATCTCTGTTGGTTCAGGAGAGTTCCCTTGAGAATTATTCCTAGGATTTTCTCTAGTCCAGTTTTTAGTATATCAAACAATAGATTTCTACCTTACACTTTAAGATCCAGAGGAAGAGAAAATTAGGAGCCCATTGTTAGCCCTAAATATTTTTATTTACTTTTTTTCTTCCTTTTTCTAGATATTTTCGTGCTCACAGTTAATAGAACAAAGGTTTCCTCTGGAAACAGTAGCACAGCAGAAGAGAACACTGGCTTTGTTGTCAGAGGACATTGCTTTGACATGTTTCCCATGTGGTGCTTCTTGTGTCATCTCCAATTCTTTGTGAGGCCACTGGGATTTTCCTGGCAAAGACACTGGAGTGGTTCTCCATTTCATCTTATAGATAAGGAAACTGAAAGAAACAGGGTTAAGTGACTTGCCCAGGGTCACAGAGCTAGTAAGTGTCTGTGACTGATTTTCAGCTCGGGTCTTCCTGACTCCAGGCCCCACTCTATCCACTGCCCCACCCAGCAGCCCTATTCTCCATGTGCCCTTGGACAAATAGTTAGGTGTCAGTCTCCTCTTCTGTGTAATAAGGGGGGTTGGATAAATGACCTCTAAGATTCCTTACAACTCCCAAATCCTCTATTCTTTTGTACCCGTGGCTTAGTTTTCTCACCAACAGCAGCCCAGAAAATGGAAGATGGTGGGCTGGATAAGCAGAGGCCAGGCTATCTGCTTAAAATGGGTAAGTTTTGATGATTGATATTGACCACAGGAGAGAAAACATAAGACAGGTAGTATGCAGCCCCTCTCCCTCTTCCTTATACTGCTTCTGGATCCCTTCAAAGGAATCCCTCAAATGTCTCCTCCTCCAGCACAAGTCCTGCCTCTCTTACCCCACCCCCACCTAATTTTGAGGGCTCTTTTCCTCTTGAAATTTCCTGACAGGTTACTTGTGTATACTTTACATACCATGTGAACATGTTGTGCTTCTCTCACCCAAGAGAGTATTAGCACCCTGAGGGTAGACATGACTTGGCTGTTGTACTTTTTGGCAATAAAGGCAATGAAATGTCACAAGGGAGAGAGTGCTGAGTGATTAAATGACTATGAATGAATGAATTAAATGAAAAGTGATCTGCTAAATATGATTTAACACTCTACTGTCATCAGGAATGAATGAATTAAAATATTTTAAATAAATACTTTTTCTTTTATTCATTCATTATCACCACTCTCTCCCGCTTGAAATTATATCTGGCTCACTATAACATTGTGAATGGAAAGAACAGAAACCACCAAACAATGGAAACAGATGTCAGAAAATTATGATGACTAAGCTTGATCCCAAAGGAGAGATGAGATAAATCCCCCCATTCTTCCTGTGAAGGGGTGGGGATCTATGGATGGGGGATATTGCATTTAAGATCAGTTTTTTTTCTATGTATTAATTAATTTCTGATGTTTTGTTTTGTTTTTATTTTTTTTTTATAAAGTAAAATCCTCTTTTATAGGGAATAGCTCCCCGGGAAGAGGAGGGGAAAGGATGCAGGGTGAAATGTAGGCTTTGTAAAAATAAAAAAGATACATAAAGTCTACTTTTAAAAATTACAAGGAGAAGCTAGGTGGCACAGTAAATAGAGCACTGGCCCTGGAGTCAGGAGGACCTGAGTTCAAATCCAGCTTCAGACACACTTACTAGCTGTGTGACCTTGGGCAAGTCACTTAACCCCAATTACTTTGCCTTCCCTACTCCAAAAAAAATACAATGTGATCATTTGTATATATTTTTGCATTTTTATTATTTGTGTGAGGAATAACTTGCAGTGAAGTTTTCCCATTCTGAACATCGTATTACATTCTTATTTCTTCTTTATACTTTGTAACTAAATTCAGTATTGTTTCCCCATGTGTATGAGGTCATTGTGTATTTCAAGGTCACGTGAATACTTCTCAAATTTAAAGTGGCATCAGCATCCACTAAGCCTAAATTTAGAAGTCACCTGACCTTAAAGGAATCTGGGACTTAGAGCAACAAAAACCTCCCCAGTGCCACCTCAGCACAAGACAGGCCAAATGAGGACAAAACTGCTTTCCTGCCTTTGCATTGGGCACTTGCATGTTTCCGCGTTCTTTGTCTCCCAGGTAGATTCCCTTGCTTAGATTGTGAGCCCGCCTCCCCATCAATGGGAGTGAAGGCCAGTTTGAAGGGTATAAAACCATGTACTTACTTCCTGCCTCTAGTCTCTCTTGCCTGACCCCTGATCAGAGCAGAGATGCCCTTTCTCAAGAATGTAATAAAATTTCTTTTTTGTTTTAACCTTGATAAGTCTTCCTATTTTATTTAAGTCTGTGGTCTCTGACCCACACATTTGTGTTTGTACTATATACTAAGGGACTGCTATATATGGTGCAGTGAATAGAGTGTTGGGCCTGGCATACAGAAGACTCATCTTCCTGAGTTCATCTGACCTCAGATACTGACTGGCTCCTGGGCAAGTCATTTAACCCTGTTTGTCTCAGTTTCCTCATGTGTAAAATGAGCTGGAGAAAGAAATGGCAAACCACTCCTGTATCTCTGCCAAGAAAACACCAAATGGGTTTGCAAAGAGTCAGACAGGACTTAAAAACTGAACAGGAGGCTGCTAGGTGGCACAGTGAATAGAGCACCAGCCCTGGAGTCAGGAGGACCTGAGTTCAAATCCGGGCTTAGACATTAACACACTCACTAGCCGTGTGACTCTGGGCAAGTCACTTAACCCCAATTGACTTCCAAAAAGCAAGCAAACAAACAAACAAAAACAACAACTGAAAAATAACTACATGCTACAAGACTGTCCCTCCTCCAATAAAATACCTTGTAGGCAAGATCATGATTTTCTGTTTGGTTTTTTTTTTTGTAGCCTTAAAGCTTTGTACAGTGCCTTTCATAAAGTAGGAATATTAACAAGTATTGTTGAATTGAATATATTACTGAATGGAAAAATAGATGGGGTAGTAAACAGAGAGCCAGTTAGGAGTTAAGAAGACTGAAATTTAAGCCCCCTTCTGACAAATACTAACTGTGTGATCTTGAGTCTTCCACCTCTCCCCTATCCCCTTTCATGACCCCCACCCCCACCCCCACTATTTTCCAATACTACCATTTGCCAGAATGGTTATCTTTACTGAGAAAGGGGTTTCTTTGGTTGGAATTCCCAATACCAATGAAATCATAAGCGTACATCTCTCTCTGTCTCTCTCTGTCTGTCTCTCTCTCTTCCTCCTTCCCTTCTTTCCTCTCCCTCTCCCTCTGTGTGTTTGTTTCTTTCTGTGTCTCTCTGTCTTTATATAAGTATATACTTACATATACATATATTCATGTATATATGGACATTCAAG
>NW_027185759.1:29268477-29276315 GCF_028583685.1 Petaurus breviceps papuanus
ATTTTTACCTTTTTCGATCCTGCAAAAAAAGTCTGGTTTTGAGGAAGAAAACGACTCATTCTAACTGTATGCTAAGTTCTTCTCATTCACTTATATCATTATTAAATTTCAGATTTATACTCCACCCATTTTCAAAAGCAGCTCAGAGATTTCTGTAGAGTGCCAAGTATAATAAGGCATTTAAGCATAAAATAAAAGTAGGTCCAGGAACCAAAAGGAGCAGAAGGGGGAAAAATCTTTAAGAGGCCAATTTACATAGATTATACTACACAAGGACAGAGAGTCCTGGCTAAATTTTCTAGCTGATAAACAAAAGTGGAAGGTGCAGGATGACTTTTTTTTTTAACCTAGAAATGGAATCAATGAATTTCCAAGTCGGGAGGAATTGTAGTAGGTATAAGTTAGCACTTACCTGGCCCTTCATGAGTCAAAAAGCTCTTTACATATGTGATCATATTTGACCCTGCTAAGTAGCTGCCATTATCACTCCCATTTTACAGATGAAGAAACTGAGGCTGATAGCTTTCAAAAGTGATTTTCCCAGGGTTATAAAGCTAGTAGCTGAGGCAGAATTTGAACTCAGGTCTTCCCTATTAGGTGGCCCAGTACATAAAGTGCCAGTCCTGGATTCAGGAATACCTGAGTTCAAATCTGATCTCAGATACTAGTCATGTGATCCTGGAAAGTCACTTCACCCTGTTTGTCTCAGATTCCTCATCTGTAAAATGAAATGGAGAAGGAAATGGCAAAACACTCCAATATCTTTTCCAAAAAACTCCAAATGGGGCCATGAAGAGTAAGAAATGACAAAATGAATGAACAACTCCCTGACTCCATGTCCAGTGCTCTATGAATTGTCCCTCTGCCATATACTCTAGCCCATACCTAAACATTAATTCCTACTACAACACTCATCAACTAATTGATCATCCAGCTTTTGCTTGAGGACTCCAGTGAAGGGTGACCCCCTGCCTCCCCATTCCATTTTTGTATTAATTATTATCATAATTATTAGGAAGCGATTTTTCCTCAGTATAAGCCTAAATTTGACCCATTGAGCATCATGCCTACTGGTATTACTTCTACCCTTTGTAGACAAAAAAAGAAGCCTCTCTTCTATTTAGAAACCTTTCTAATACTTAATGATAGATATCTTGTCTTCAGAAAATATTTTCTTCTCTAGTCTGAACATACCAATTTTTTCAAACAATCCTCCTGGTCCAAAAAGGTGGCAAGATGGCTAGTAGTTTGTCCCTGAATGCCAATTGTATAGGATGTTGATTTACAGAACTTAAAATCCATTAGCATCTTAGAAACAACACAGCTTTATACCTAGTTATCAAGAAGAATTAGTTAAAATCAGAAGCTGCCAGATGGTGCCTGAGGGAACCTCCCAGCACCATCTTGCTATCCCCCATCCCCTGCATAGGAAAAGATACTGCAAACCTCTTGCCCACTTTATAAAACTTGCCCAGGGCACAAACATTCCTTGTCCAACTCTGCTTATATGATATGGACTTGAAGTCTTCCTCTGTCCTCATTGCTTTCTTCCAGATGTGCCATAGCTCACTAATGTAATTCCTAAAGATGTGTTACATAAAACTGAATAAAATCCCCCAGTTGTGATTTTTCCAAAACAGAGCATAACAGACCAGTCACATGATTATTCCTGGAAGGAATGGCTCTCTCAACAAATACCAACATGGTATTAGTTTTATTTATGGCTGCTATATCATATTTTTGACTCATACCAAGGTTGCAGTCCACTAAAGCCACTATATCTTTTTTCAAACAAACTGCTCTCGTACCATGTCTCTGATCTTGTACTTGTGAAATCATTATTGAACCCTAGTATAAAGTTTTCTAGAAGAAGCTAGATAACTCAGTGGAAAAATACTGGGTCTGGAGTCAGAAAGACCTGAGTTCAAATCCAGTCTCAAAAACTCACTAGCTGTATAACCTTGGGCAAGTCACTTAACCTCTACTTGCCTTAATCCACTGGAAAAGAAAATGGCAAACCACTCCAGTATCTTTGCCAAGAAAACATCATATGAGGGCATGAAGAGTTAGACATGATTGAATAATCATATTATAAGACTATATAAGACTTTCTACTTATCCCTATTAAATTTCAGTATATTTCAATTCAGCTCAATTTTTAGCCCATCCAAACAGTTCCCCATCTTTACCCTATCATTTCATGTGTTAGCAAATCCTCCTAGATTTGTGGTATTTGCAGATTTGATGGCGATAGTCTCTATATCTTAATCCAAGACACTGATAAGAATAGTAAGACAAGGCCAAGCAGAGATCTCTTGACAACTTGATGGGGAGACTCATAGACCCCTAGATGTAGTGTTGGAAGGAACTTCAGGTACCATATAATCCAACATCCTCCTGACTTATGAGGGAACTGAAACCCAGGGAGGTTAAGTGACTTACCCCAAACCTTATAGGTAGTAAGAATAAGTGGATTTGAATCCAATTCCTCTGATTACACAACTAGCATTCTCCCCATCAGAACATGCTGAATCCCCTTCAGGGTGACATGAAACCCTTCATCTACTCTTTGACTCCAGCTTTTCAGTCAGTTCTGAATCAAATTTATTATGTTATCTTTCCTGCTATGTCTCCCAATCTTCTACATAAGCAGAAAGCCTGCAAATTAATCTTTTGAGCCATCTTTTTTATTCTTTGACCTGAAGCCAATTAAGAATTCATCATCATCATAACCCATATTCCTAGAGTCCTCGAAACTTGAGAAAACACTTTCTAATAAGCCAGTAAAATAACTTAGTACAAATATTTATTCCCATTTTATAAATGAAGAAACTGAAGCTGGAAATTAAGTAATTTGCCTAGGGGAGATGCAGCTAGTAAGTGTTAGGGCTCAGACTGTAGGATTCTGGTACCAAGGTCAAGTCATCATTCCACTACACCACATCTCCATGGATTCATTTTTGGAAGTTTGACCCCTTGTTTAAAGCATATTGGATGCTTCATTGACCAATATCTTTTACTGCATTTCTTGAAGTCAGGTTCACCCAGTTGGCTTTTCTATTAATCCTCTGAAAAATCAGGTGCATGACAAAGAAATGTAACTATTAGAAGTGGGCAGTGGGAAACATTCCAATGTAATAGAGCAAGCAAAAAAGTAACTAATGAATGATGGAAAGGTCATGAGAATATCACTCAGGACTGAGATGATGGGTGAGAAGTCACTGATAGCCTGGGCTATAAGTCCAGTGAGCTTACTGTGAGCCCTGTGGTTGAAATTCAGATCAGAATCCATAATTACCAAAAGGCACAAAAGCATATCAGAGGATAAGCAGGCAAAAGACTCAGTATTCTTTGGTGAATTAAGGTCAAGGAGGTCCAGCCTGAGGGAGAGTCCAATGTAGAGTCATGAGTTGGGGTTAGGGATCCAGTGTGGGAGAAGGAAAATGGGAAGGCTGTGGCATTTGGACTAGGAAACTACAAACAATATCTCAAGATGTAGACTAGATAGATGGTCAAGTCCACAAAACAGCAAAACCAGGACAAGACTCTTGGCTACAGGCCATCTGGCCCAATTGCAGACAGTTCTCATGGTGTGGGTAGTCACTGGTCTTCAGTGGGTTGAGAGCCAGAAGGGTCCTCACAAGCCAATTCAACTCTTTCATTTCACTGAAGAAGAAACTAAGACCAAGAGAAAGTGACTTGCCTAAAGTAAGACTGACCAACTGAAGCAAAAGGTTAGAGCTGGACTCAGAGAACCCAAGTTCGAATCTCAACTTTATTTCTTACATCCCACCTATGTGTTTTTGTACCAGGCAGTTATCCTCTCTGGTTCTCAATTACTCTTCTATAAAATAAGGGAAGTGGTAAATTAGATAACCTCTAAATTCTCCTCTGGCTCACTCTAAAATCCTATGATCTTGTTGTCTCTAGATTCCCTTGCAGCTCAAAAACCCCAGCCTCTCTGATCCTCTGGAGACCCCTCTCTTACTCTATAGTAATGATAAAAAAAAAAACAAAGATTCTCAGAGATTCCAACATAATAAGGTTCAAATTCCCTGTTTTCCAAAAATCTCATTTAGTGAAGGGGAAGGATTTACAGAATTGAGATGAATAAATCATTAACACATCCATGAGAACGCCACTCAAACATTGGATGCTTCAAATCAGATCCCAAAATTTCCAACACCCCAGTTCACTTTCTAATCCATTCTGACTGTGTTGCTGAATTTCTACATAGTTGATTAAAAGTATATCCTGGAGATAACTATGACAATTCCATTAAGGAATCTGAGGAATAGCTCACTGTTCAATAGACATCATTTCTTCCTAACACCCTGTGAAGTCAGGGTAAACATTGTTGTAGACATTTAACTGATGAGAAAAATAAGTTTAGACAGGTAAAGTGACTTGTCCATGGTCACACAGCTGGTAAGAGGTAGGGCCATTAATAAAGACCAAAGCACCTAACTCTACCTCCTACTCTCCTTCCAATCAAGCGGATCAGACACAAGCCAGGTCCCACCAGCATCAACTTGGGCTCCTAGAGACTCCTATTGTTGACTATAGTTGTGCATTTTCCCTAAGACGGAACATTGACTCTTCATAGTTTCCAAATTAGGGATAAGTTAAGTCTACAAAGTATCATGACATATTCTCTTGGAAGGAGTACCCATGGCTTATATTACTGTAGATAAGAAGAAATCAACTATTCACCTTTCTCACTTCAACAACAACCAATACAAACCTATTATATGGCCCTGGTATTGTCTATCATTTTTATTCCAATATAAATGATGCTTTTTGTTTCAACACCCTGGTCATTTACTTATATACTCCACCACGTTAAAACCTTTGTAATAATGTAAAATAAGCAAAACCAGTCAACAAAAATGCTGTCTGACAATGTACACACTTTAGACCTGCATGGAGTGGTCCCTCTCCTCCACTTCTCTACCAAAAGAAGGGAGGTGTGTGTGTTCCACCATTGATTCTCAGAGGACCAAGTCATTACATAAATTATTGATTTTTAATTTTTATATCACCTGCATTTGCCAATATAACACTCTTTCTCTCCTTCTCAATGCATCAACTCCTAAAAAAAAAAACAAAAAATGAAATGAACAAAACTATAACACACATTAACTATGTCTGATTATATATTTATGTATATGAATAGTTCCAAACTCACAATCTCCCAGACACCTTTGACTCACAAATGAGCACATGCCAGGTCCTTCTTGATGTAACAAAAATAGAGTTCAAAGAACAGAATTGTAGTTGTAACTAAAGTTAAATGTCCCCTTTACAATTTGAATTAGGAGGGGAACATATCTCCCATATCTGCATATATGTATTTCTACATCTATAATCATAGTCTATCCCTCCGCCACATACCTCTTTAAAGAAGGAAAGGAAGGTGTATCTTCTCATATGTCTTCTTTGGGGCCAAGCATAGTCAAGATAATTTCACAGTATTCTTTTTTTGATTGTCTTGTTTTTTTTTTTTAATTTATCTTGTTATATTTATTGTGTATCTTGTTTCAAGTGATTCTTCTTTTTCTTTGCATCAGTTCATATAAGTCTTCTCATGCTTCTTTGTATTCATCATATTCATTGTTTCTTCTGTCATAGTAACTTTGAATTACATTCATATAACACAACTTATTTTCCAACTTCTGTCCTCTATTTTGACTGTATCCTACTTTCGCATCAATTATTAACTTAAATAAGTTGAGTTTAATTGTGTGTCACTCCTTTAAAAATACTAAATTCTTCATTCTAGATTTCTATAAATTTTGTTTCAACAAGTCAGTTAAGATGGATCTTTTTCATGTTGGGGCCTACCTACCAAAATCAATGACTTCTCATGTGATTTAATGAAGAATCTTTCTAGAAACAGCTAACCAAGAAAGATAAAATGCTTCTGAAGCATTTTAGCTTACAAACCACCATGAAGTTATCGTAACAAATTGTACTGAGCTATTGAACTAATATTGAAAAGAAAAGAGTCATGGGACACACCATTGTTTAGCACATTTTAAAGTAGGGGTTACATATGATATTGTTATTAAACATTTAGTGAGGGATGATATAACTGTTTTTGTTAAGAGACACTCATATATTGTGAAACAGTAACATAGAATATGTCTCCATGACGACCTTAACACTGAGCTTAATGCAAGACTCATCTTCCCCCAAAGTTAAATGTGATTTATGACTAGAACTGTTAATAATTGCAATGAGATGGAATAATTTGTTTTCTGTTTCCATTTTTTTTACATTTCCTGTATGAAAGAGAGAAATCCTAGATTTCAGCATTTTTTTTCTAGATTTTAGCATTTCCCCCGGATTTCAGGTTTTTCCCCCCTAGATGTCAGCAAAAATGCAAATTTATTTTTGTACATAGCGTATCCGTTGGTGCTGCTTTCTACTGATTCCACTACTATGAGTTACTCTTTTTTTCAATCTTTTTAAAAATGATAATTTAATCTCAATAAAGCCTCATTTTCTAAAACTACAACAACAACAGAAAGCCATGATCTTCATGTTATTCCTCATCATGGTTTTTGTGTGAATAAGTGCTTTCAGGCAGAGGCCATTTTTTTTTCACTTGCTTTTTTCAGGTAGCTGGCAGATATTCTCCCAGGTGCCACATCATATGTGTCAGAAAAACAAAATGTAATCGAACAGGAAATAAAAGCAAAATATATTCCTATTCTAAATGTCAAAATAGACTTTAGTTGATTGGGCTTATGATATGAAAGAAAGAAAGTAAAGTATTTATTAAAGGCCAACTGTGTACAGATGCTGGGTTGAATAGTAGGATACCAAATAAAAAGAAACAGTCTACCCTCGAGGAACTTCCATTATTTTAGGGAAGAAAACTTTGTAAAAAAAATAAGTATATTTTGAAAATAGATTCAAAATACATAAAAGGTAAAAAGTTTGGTGGAAGGGAATTAGGGGGTGTCCAGAAAGTGTTCATTTAGAAGGTAACAAGCCGAATCTAAAAAAAAAAAAAAAAGGAGGGGAGGTGGGAGTACATTCCAAGCATAAGGGGACAGTCTATGAACATCACATGAAATAGTTAATGTCTTAAATTAAGATATAGAAGAAGGGCCTTCCCCAATGTCTCATTTCTTCACTAATCTCCTTTTGTCTTCCAACCTCTTCCTCTATTTCCTAACCCCACCCCAACACCTACCACGCCTGAGATCCTATGAGATTCCCATCTGTCCCCCATCCCATTGCACTGGAGGTAAAATCAATGAATTGTAATCATCATAGATGGTCTGATATCTCATATATAACTAGCTTCACTTAATGCAATATGACTTTAAATTGTCTCTCTTTCAAGTCAGCTACCTGACATCCAGAAAGCCTTTCTACACTTGGCAAGAAAATCAAGCAATTCACTCAACCATCCTGATCAGGGGACCTTGAACTGAGAGCACATGTTCAATGATGCCCTGACTAGCTATTGATTAAACACAGACAAGGTTCAGAGGAATTGAGAATCAAAAAATCTCCCCCATGGCCAGATCTGCTATGCTCACTTCTTAATAGATGGTAAAGGAGGATTCTGAATGAGGTCCGCTGGTCTGCTTATTCTCAGAACTCCTCAGGCATTTCCATTAATTCGTGCTTTGCTGTTCTTCTGAGCTGCCATGTCTAAAAAGTCTGTCATTCCCCCAAAAAAGGGGGAGGTAGGAAAAAAAGAGAAAGATACTGATCAATACACATATATCCTTTCAAAAAGAAGGAAAGAAAAAAAGGAAGGAAGGAAGGAAAGAAGGAAGGAAAGAAGGAAGGAAGGAAGGAAGGAAGGAAGGAAGGAA
>NW_027185759.1:29276415-29321529 GCF_028583685.1 Petaurus breviceps papuanus
AAGGAAGGAAGGAAGGAAGGAAGGAAGGAAGGAAGGAAGGAAGGAAATTCTTTTTAAAACTGTTATCTTA
Organism: Petaurus breviceps papuanus; assembly: GCF_028583685.1. Classification (NCBI taxonomy): domain Eukaryota; kingdom Metazoa; phylum Chordata; class Mammalia; order Diprotodontia; family Petauridae; genus Petaurus; species Petaurus breviceps. The sequence continues at coordinate 29,276,486 of NW_027185759.1, forward strand.
TAGTCCTATATTTCTTCAGGTACATTTCACATTTTATTGTTAACAGCTCTAAATAAGAAAATAGATTCATAAACCCTTTTCACATAAGGCAGTTTCTTGGAGAAAAGAAAGTCCAGAAGAGGCCAATGCCCTGTTTGTAATTCCCTTGGTTGTATTTGATACCCACTGGGACTCAGAAAATTCCAAGGTGGAGTTTCACCTGGACATGAGCTCTGTAGTACTAAGAATGTCCACTATGTCCACACTAACCAAGCTCTTTATGAAAACCTAGAAAAAGAGAATTAGAAGAATTGTCTGGATAATTCAGTTGACTAAAGCTTTTGTTGTTTAGTAGATTAGTCATATCTAACTCTTTGCAACTCCGTTAGGGGTTTTCTTGGCAAAGATAATAGAATTGTTTGCCATTTCCTTCTCCAACTCATTTTACAGATGAGGAAACTGAGGCAAACAGGGTCAAGAGACTTGCCCAGGGTCACACAGCTAATAAGTGTCTAAGGCTGGATTTGAACTCAGGAAGATGTCTTCCTGATACCAGCACCAGCACTCTATACTCTATGGTGCCACCTAGCTTCCCTGTAACTTAGTAGGTGCTTAATAAATGTGCTCTTTCCCTTTACCAACATTGTTATTATCATTAACAAGCATTTATTAAGTGCTTCCTATGTGCCAGGTACCATGCTAGGCTCTGTGGAAATAAAGAAAAGCGTAAATAGGGTCCCTGTCCCCAGAGTCTTTATTTGAAGGAAGAAGAGAATAGGAAAGACAGCATGAGAACCACTATATACATACAAGATACATGCATTGTGTGACTACAGGGTGAACTTAAAGGGAAGGTACAAGGGGAGGGCAAGGCAGAAGGACTGCCAAAGACCTCTTACAGAACCTTGCTTGAATCTCTAACATATGTGATGTTCTGTTGGGTACTGAGCATGCAATGACATGAGTGAAAGTCTTTCCAAGAAGAACTTCATTCTATGGGGGAAGGGGATATGTGGGCCCAGTGTTAAGTATAGAGGTACAAACACCAAAAAGACAGATAATTCGATATAAAATATACAAAAATTCAATACAAAGCAGTCTTCTCTTTGGGGACTGAGCTGGGCATGCAGGGCAGTACAGGTATGTGTCCTTACTGGAGAATCCCTGAGCATTGCTCCATTCGCATATTGCCTCCTCCTCTCCCACACACCCACCTTACAGTCTAATGGCAGGAAGTAGAATAAGGACAGACAAAACAGCCCATAAGTTAATACAGGGGGCTCTTCCCTCATGTTACTTTATTCTCTGACACACAGTTCAGCATTTCACTGAAGGGACATTTTAAAAATTATTTTTGTTAAATGACGGATGAATTGAATCAAAATTTAAGAACTAGAAAGAACCTTAGAAACCAGTTCTATGGTTTAAACAAGGGGAGGGAAACCAATGGACTCAAGGACACACATGGTCCTCTAGATCCTCAAGTGCGTCCCTTTGACTGAATCCAAACTTCACCAGGGTGCAAAGCCAAGATGGCAACATGGAAGCATGAAATTCCACATGCTTCCCCAACAACCATCTCAAATACATATAAAATATGACTATTAACCAATTTTAGAGCTACAGAACCCACAAAGTGACAGAGAAAAACAAATCTCCCACTGAAGGCTGCCTAGCAAGCCTACAGGAAGGGTCCATCACAAAACACTGGGAGCCGAGTGCAGTCCCACATGAGCCGCATGGTTTTGGCCTCAGGGTGGCCCCAGGCTGCGTAGCCAGAGCATACTTCAGGAGAGTGAAGCACCAGCAGCTGTGGCAGTTTCCAGACTTCTCAACCCATAAACACCAAAGAGTAAGAAAAAGAACTCTGTTGGAATGGGGAGGGGGGGACTGAAGAGTCCAGCTCCTGCCCCCAGAGCTCCTGGCCTGCACATCATAGGGGCACCAAGTGACTATTCAAAGGGTAATTTCTCTTGCTTTAACCTGCTTTGATCTGGATCCCTGTCTTGGGTGGAGGTCCTGGGGTGTGTGGACAGTGGGCCAGAGCTTGTGGGGACTGCAGAGAGGGCACCCTCTAATAGCTCCAGCAGCTGCAAAAACCCCAGTGATTTGGTACAATCCTCTCTGGAAGCAGAGTTCTACTGTGGCAAAGAGCCCAAAAGTCAAGTAATTGACTGGCAACCTGAGCAAGCAGAGGAAGCAAAGCAAGCAGAGTAATCAAACCTTAGATTCCTGTTTGAGGGACAAAAATGATCAAAGCATGGAATGGGAGAAAGACAACAAAGTCTGAACTCCTACATCAAAAGCTTCCAAGAAAAAATATGAATGGGTTACAGGCCATGGAGGAGTTCAAGAAGGATTTTGAAAATCAAGTAAGAGAAGTGGAGGAAAAGTCAGGAAGAGAAATTGAAATGATGCAAAAAAATTATGAAAAGTGAGTCAACAACCTGACTGAAGGAACTAACCTTAAAAAATAGACTAACTCAAATGGCAAAAGAGTCCCAAAAAGTCAATGAGGAGAAGAAAGCCTTAAAAAGCTGGATTTGGCAGATGGAAAAGGAGGGTAGTTAGAAGCACACACTTTTGTAAAGGGATGGGGTCAAAGTAGAAAATAGAATAAGAGGGGAGTGGGATAGGATGGAAGGTAATATAGTCAATCTTTCACAGTATATCTACTATGGAAATGTTTTCTGTAACTATACATGTATAGCCTATGTTGAATTGCTTGTCTTCCCAGTAGGGGTGGGTGACAAGGGAGGAGGAGAGAGAATCTGGGGATCAGCATTTTAAAATCAAATGTTATATATATATATATATATAATTTTTACATTTCAACTGTGAAATAAGATATACATGCACTGGGGTGTAGAAATCCATCTTGCCCTACTAGAAAGTCTGAGGGGGGATGTGGGAGCATATAAGAGATAGCAGATTGGGGGAAGGGGTATTCAGTTTGATCACTATTTTGGGGTGGCGGGTAGGGGAAATATGGGAATAAAATTTTTGTAAGTCAATGCCTTGTGGAAATGAATGTTGAAAATTAAACATAAAAAATAGCCATATGTAGCAAAAAAAAATCCAAACTTCACAGAACAAACCCCGTTAATAAAAGGATTTGTTCTGTAAAACTTGGACTCAGTCAAAAGATCACACCCGAGGACTCAGAAGGTTACATGTGGCTTCAAGGCTGCAGGTTCCTCATTCCTAGTCTACACCAATCCAGAAAAAGAGTCTTCACATTGCTTACATAGCCTTGGGCCAGCCCTCTCCAGTGTGAGGCAGGAAACTTTGGGGTGCTCAGATATTACTGATGAGGATATTGAGAGTGGGAAGGTTCTTGGCCCGTTGTAACAAAGCTAATCTGTGGCAATCCCAAGTACAACCCAGTATCCTGACTTCCAGTCCAGTCTCTTTGGTCACATCAGGATATTATTCATATATAGAAATCTTCATTTCTACTAATTCCCAAAGGTATTGGAAGTAATGTTAATCCTAAATGTTTCTCAAATTTGAGATTGCAATCTCCTTATGGAGGTCAGGAGAAAGTGACACAAGGGAAGTAGAAATGAATTCCCCAACTGAAATGGTGGTCACTGGAGCTGTTAGCAAAGGGCCTGGCAATAGTATTATGGACCATAGCCATGAGAACAACCTCTTCATTTTACAGATGAGGAAACTACTGATTATTTGCAGTGGGATTCAAATCCACTCCTTCCTGACTCTAAGTCAGGCAACTTAATTACTGTATGACACTGTTCTCAGTGTCATTGGTGTTTAATAAATGCTTGGTGACTTACTGATAAATGCTTAATTTTGATATTGATCAGGAATGTGTAAAGTGAAATGGGCAATGTTGATTTATATAAAAATGGTTTTTGAAATGATAGCATCATTCCCTAGTCAGTTTTCCAATATGAGAGCTAGAGGAAGAAAGTGGTTTCTGACTCTGGCCTTCAAAGCATTCCACAAACTGGCTTTTCATCCTCATTTCATCTTGCTTCCTTTTATGAACTATTTCCTGAACTCAATACACCATTTCCTGTCTTGGTCCTTTTGCATAAGCTGCCCCCATGACTACAATGCACTGTTGCTTCATCTTTGCATCTCAGAATCATTGACTGCTAAGAAGACTTTCCTCATGGGTCACCTCTGCCAAGAGACCCTTCCCATATTTTCTACCACTAATGTTCACTGCCACCTTAATTATTCTCATGGCTTATTGTTTTCAGATATAGACAAGGCATTGAGTTGCTTTCCTTAATTGTACTTCTTTCTTACAAAGGGTGAGTTTTATTTTAGGGGAACAGAGAAGGGGAGTGAGGAAGGGAAAGAGGAAAGTAGTCACCCAAAATGCATATAAGCACCTTGCATGAAGAAGACAGTCATTAGTGATTTTGTATCCTGACACAGTCATAACTCTTGCCTGCATTTAATTGATATGAAATTAACTGAGTAAAATATAGCATCCTTGCTATATCATAGTTATATAGTAGTTTGTCATTTGGCAAGTGAGGTGCTACAGAACAATATTTAAGTGCCTCTATTTGCAGGGCACTCTGGTCTACAGACCATGCAACCTGGGAGCCAGCATAGGTAGCATTTTCTTCATTTCCCATAAAATAGCAAAAAGGCACTATGTGGAGGGCATTCTGACATGTTGTGGATATGTGAGGGGTCTATATGCATTATGGATGGTAAAAGAAGTTGTTCAGATTCTTTCCTTTTTTTAATGTTTTATTAACTTCTGATTTACATCATTCGTTTCCACCAGATTTTGAGTTACAAATTTTCTCCCCGTTTTTCCCCGACCCGCCGCCCCAAAATAGCAGTCCCACAGGATATCCCCTCCTCCAATCTGCTCTCTCCCATATTTTCTCCCATAACACTTTCGACTTTTCCAGTGGATCTCTATGCCCCAGTGCCTGTTTTTCTTATTTCCCAATTACATGTAAAATAGTATTAATATATATATAATTTGAATATTTGATTTTAAAACTTTGAATTCCATATTCATTCCCTTCCTTCCTTGTCACCCACCCTTACTGGGAAGATAAGCAGTTCAGTATAGGTTGTACATGTGTGGCTAATGCAAAACAATAACATAGTAGATATATTGTAAAAGACTGACTGTATTTCCCTCCCTCCTATCCCACCTCCCACTTGTTCTATTCTCTACTTTGATCCTGTCCCTTTTCAAAAGTGGGTGCTCCCAACTTCCCCCCCCAGCCTTCCCTTCCTTCCATCATTCCCCCTCTCATCCCCTTCCCCCTACTCTCCTGTAGGGTGAGATACCCGATTTAGTGAGTATATCATTCCCTCTTTGAGCCAAATTCAGTGAGAATAAGATTGACCCATTTCCTTTTGCCTTCCTATTCTTCCCCTCCATTGTAACAATTTTCCCTTGCCTCTTCTGTATGAGATAGTTTACCCCAATCTGTCTCTCCCCATCTCCTCTCATTATATTCCTCTATCACCTCTTAATTTCACCTTTTAAGTATCATCCCTTCCTGTTAAATTGGTCCTGTGTCCTCTATCTATGTATACATGTGAACACATATACACACATTCACATATGTATTCATATGCCCATATACCCTCATATATAGACATATATATGTATATATATATATATATATATTCTCTTCAACTACTGAGAAAAGTTTCATAAGATACAATTATTGTTTTTCCATGTAGGAATGTTAATAGTTCAACTTTGATAAGTTCCTTATGATTCCTTCTCCCTGTTTACCTTCTCATGCTTCTCTTGCTTCTTGTATCTGAATGTCAAATTTTCTATTCAACTCTGGTTTTTTCATCCAGAATGCTTGAAAGTCCTCTATTCCACTGAATGACCACATTTTCCCCTGAAACACGATACTCAGCTTTGCTGGGCAGGTGACTCTTGGTTTTAATCCCAACTCCTTTGACCTCCAGAATATCATATTCCAAGCCCTTCGATCCCTCAGTGTAGAAGCTGCCAGATCCTGGGTTATGCTGATTGTGTTTCCACAATATTCAAATTGTTTCTTCCTGGCTGCTTGTAACATTCTCTCCTTAATCTGGGAATTCTGGAACCTGGCTATAATATTCCTAGTAGTTTTCTTTTTGGGATCTTTTGCAGGAGGTGATCAGTGGACTCTTTCAACTTCTATTTTGCCCTCCGGTACTAAAACATCAGGGCAGTTTTCTCTGAAAACTTCCTGGTGGATGATTTCTAGGTTCTTACTTTGATCATCGCTTTCAGGTAGTCCAATAATTTTTAAATTATCTCTCCTGGATCTATTTTCCAGGTCAGTGGTTTTTCCCATGAGGTATTTCCCATTGCCTTATATTCTTTCATTTATTTGGATCTGTTTAACAGCATTTTGATTTCTCATAAAGTCATTAGCTTCCATTTGCTCCAATCTAATTCTGAAGCAATGATTCTCATCATTGAGCTTTTGAGATTCTTTTTCCATCTGTCAAATTCAACTTTTTAAGGTATTCTTCTCCTCATTGCCTTTTTGAGCCTCTTTTGCCATTTGAGGCAGTTTGTTTTTTAAGGTATTATTTTCCTCAGGCTGTTGACTCTCACTTCACAATTTTCTTGCATTGTTCTCATTTCTCTTCCCTATTTTTCCTCCACTTCTCTTATCTGCTTCTTAAGGTCCTCTATGGTATGTAACCAGCTTGTATTTTCCTTTGAAGCTTTTGGTGCAAGAGTTCTGACTTCACTGTTTTTCTCCTGTCCCATGCTTTGCTCCTTTTTGTCCCCAAAATAGGAATGTAATGTTGGAATCTTCTGTCTGCTTTGTTTCCTTTGCCTGGTCATGTCGCCCCTCAGTCACTTGACCCCTGGGCTTTTTGCCACAGTAGGACTCTGCCACCAGACAGGGGAGCTTTCATCCCAAATGCTGGGGTTTTCTCAGCTGCCAGAGGTATTAGATGGGTGCCCTCTCTGAGGTCTCCACATACTCTGGCAAGCTATAGACACACCCCAGTACCTCCACCCTAGACTGCAATCCAGATCCAAGAAGGTTAAAGCAAGAGCGATTACCCCTCAGACTGGTGCTTGGCCCCCTACACTCTTCACGCCAGGAGCTGAAGCTGCCACATGGAGCAGGCTGGCAGTGCCCACGTGTCAGAGGCTTCTTGCCCCTGGGGGCAAAAGCCATGCACTCCCACCCACTTGTCCCAAAGTCCAGACTGCACTGACCCCCCCCCCACCTCGCCCCTCGCATCCGCGCATTGACAAATATGGAAACAGCCACAGCTGCTGCCAATCCAGGGTCCCTCTGGCTGGTGGCCGGCCAGGCCCGCCCTGGGGCCAAAGCCCCTGCCTGGGGCCGGGCTCAGCTCCCAGAGAGCCCTGCCAGATTCCTGCCAGGCTGTCCCCAGCCAGAGGTTAGCTTCTCTGTGTCATTTTGTGGGTTCTGCAGCTCCAAAGTTTGTTTAGAGTCCCCTTTTTACATGGATTGGGGAAGGTGGAAGTCAGAGCCATGGGGAGGTTGTGCTTCTACTCCGCCATCTTGGCTCCACCAGTTCTTCACATCCTTAACAGACTACATGCCTGGAAGAGTTTAGTTCTATGAAAGTAAGGGTTATTAGGAAAAGTTAAGAACTTCTACCCCTCCTAATCTCTCCCCTTCCCCACTGCCCATGTGTTGTGGTTCATATTAAAGACAAAATCTTTCTTTCTTTTCATTTCCATTTCTTTACTTTTTCTGAGAGAAGCGGTGATATGAGAATACCTTATTTTAAAAAATGAAATAAACAAAATCCATAATAGGGAGAAAATATACAGAATATATTTCCTGCTGCAACTGATTCCTAGTTATGCCCAAACAAGCAAGGGATTTCTTTTGACATCTGTTTTATTGTGTTTCTTGCCTTCTTCCTACATTCAAGCTGTCAACTCTTGCTCAGCTCGCAATGGGGGCGTTGAGCAGGAGTGAGTTCACATTGCTGTCTGCACCACAGGTGCCTGTGCCTTCAACACCACCAACCACAACGAGACAGCAAACACTGGGAAAGGAATTTACAGGAAGCATGGATTACCTGGTGCAAATGAACAGCCCATTGGAAGTTAAAAAAAAAAAAGTCTTTCCAGCAGTATGTGCTATTTTGTAAGACTGTATAGATGTACCAACAATTTCCTTGCAATCTATTTCACACCCTATGTGCCAAAAAAAACAGCTGTTGACTTTTGTTCAAAATAATCAGGTTAAATCCACACCTTTGTGGCAGAGGGATTATCTTTGTGAGGTTTGCTTTCGGGTGTCAGAACCAGTGAAGGCTTTCCCAGTCACCTGGGTAAGTTCATGACGGATTCCTAGAACCCCCAATTGTTTCTTGTGGTTGTTTTTGTTGCCCTCCAAATGGCACTGAATTTTTGTGGCTATGCTCATTTGGATAATATCTCGATTTCTTTGGAACAGCTCCCTTCCTCTTCCCCTTCCTTACTCCCCTCCTCCTTTTCTCTAAATAGAATTCTTCCTTTGTAAGAAAGAAGAGTTAAGGAAAGCAACTCAGTGCCTTGTCTATATCTGAAAATGAGACAGGAGGGATGGTTAGGGGTTTCCGATCTAGACATGTCACTGCCCTAATGAGAACTCTCATGTTTTTCATTTCCTTTACATTATTGTGATCATCAGATAAATTAATCTTCTTGCACTGTAATTTATTTTTCTGATTGTCCCCCATGCCTGGAATGCCCCCCCATCCCTCCTCTGTTACATGGGCTGATTTCCCTGGCTCTCCCTTAAGTCTCAACCAAAATTCCATCTTTTACTGGAATCTTTCAACAACTCCTCTTTAATTCCAGGACCTTCCTTCTATTTATCATGTGTGTGTGTGTGTACATATGTAGGTGTGTGTATGTATGCATACATATACACATGTAGTTATATGTATGTGTACACACATATTTACACATGTGTGTACATAAACATGCACATGTGTGTATAATTTATACATATATGCTTACATATGTGCATGTATATAGACATATATTTGCATGTTGTCTCTCCCATTAAATTGTCAACTCTGAAGGTAAGGATTGTCTTTTACTCTTTTTATAACTACAGAACTTAGCACAGTGACTGGGCACATAGTAGGTTGCTTCATAAATATTTGTTGGCTAACTGAACAAAATGATCAAGTCTTTTTAATTTTTTTTATTTTTAATATTCTTTTTTAAATTGTGAGTTCCAAATTCTCTGCCTTCCTCCCACCCTTACCCCATTCATTGAGAAAACAAGAAATGTGTTATCAATTACACATGTAAAATAATGCAAAACTTATTTCTATATTAGCCATGTTGCAAGAAAAACAAAGTGAAAAAATTATGCTTCAGTCTTCATGCAGACTCCACCAGTTCTCCCTCTGGAGATGGATAGCATTTTTCATCGTGAGTCCTTTTGAATTGTCATGAATCATTGTATTGCTGGAACAACTTCGTCATTTCACAGTTGATCATCATACAATACAATGTTCTCCTCATTCTGCTCACTTCACTTTGCATGATTTAATGTCTTCCCAGATTTTTCTGAAACCATCCTGCTCATCATTTCTTATAGCACAATAGTATTCTATCACAACTGTATACCACAACTCATTCAACTATTTTCCAAATGATGAGCATCTCTTCAATTTCTAAAAGGGTTAATACAAATATTTTTGTACATATTGGTCCTTCCCTTTTTCTTCAGTCTCTTTGGGATACAAACCTAGTAGGGTATTGCTGGGTCATTGGGGATGGAGTTTTATAGCTTTTTGTGTATAATTCCAAATTGTTCTCCAGAATGATTAGATCAGTTTGTAACTTCACCAACAGTGTATAAGTGCCTCAATTTTTCCACATCCAATCCAACATTTGACATTTTCCTTTCTAGCACATTAGACAGTCTGATAGATGTGATACCTCACAGGTGTTTCAACTTGCATTTCTCTAATCAATAGTGATTTAGAGCATTTGTTCATATGACTATAGACAGCTTTGATTTCTTCTTTTGAAAACTGCCTGTACATACTCATTGACCATTTATTAATTGAGAAATGACTTGTATTCTTATAAATTTGACTCATTTCTTTATATTTTTGAGAAATGAGACCTTTATCAGAGAAACATCCTATAAAAATATTTCCCAGTTTCCTGCTTTCCTTCTAATTAATCTTAGTTGCATTGGATTTATTTGTGCAAACCTTTTTAATTTTATGTAATCAAAATTATCCATCTTACTTCTTGTGATCCTTTCTGTTTACTCATAAATTCTTCCCTTATCCATAGATCTGACATGTGAAATTTTCCATGCTCCCCTAATTAGCTTATATCACCTGTTATGTCTAGATCACATACCCATTTTGACCTTATCTTGGTGTGTGGGGTGAGATTTGGTCTATCCCTAGTTTCTGCCAAAAATAATTTCCAATTTTCTTGGTGATTTTTGTTAATTACTGAATTTTTGTCACAAAGACCTATATCTTTTGGTTAATCAAACACTAGATTGCTATAATCATTTGCTACTGCATATTGTGTACCTAATGCATTCCACTGATCCACTGCTCTATTTCTTAAGCCACTACCAGATTATTTTCATGATTACTGCTTTGTAATACAGTTTGATACCTGGTACTGCTAGGGGAAGTGGCCTAGTCTTTGATCAAATGGGGGAGTTGCCTAAGCAACCACATAGCAAAGTGCGATAAAGTTCCTCAGTTAACCTTTTAAAATTATTGAACATGGTATTTGGGTGAAGGTATTTAATATACCATGAGTTACCAAGGATTAACTGAGAGGGTAAGCCATGACCCTTATGATCTAGATAAAAAACCTGTTAAGAGTCTAAGACAATCACCTCTAAGGAAAGAGTCCACTTTTCACCTCTCTTTCCTTGTGCCCCTGGGAGAGTGCAGGAGAAGAAAGGGAAAAATTTCCCCTTCCACTCCACAGATATAGAAGCATCTTGTAGCAGATACTACAGGTACTACCTGGCTGTAGATGTTGTGTGCTTGCACAAAGCCTGTGAGGAGAATTAGGGGAGGCTCCTTCCTTAATACTAAACCCTTCTGAAAGAGAGGGCTAAGCCTTAGGTCATTATCTTACTCTGGCCCTATTCCACAAAGAAAAATACCTGAAACTAGGGATCTTTTACTCGGGAGATGGCAAGGTCCTGAGTCAGGACTCTGAGGGAGCAGAACTTTGTCATTTTCTGGTAATATGAAGGCAAGCACACCAATGATTTATGAATGACCTAGCTTTAAAAAAAGCATAGAAATAAATTTACCAAGAATTTAAGCCACAGCATTTTAAACCACCGAATCTAATAGTAGATAGTGGTAGTCAGGGAACCAGTGATGCAATATCCATTGGGACTGCATCTGGCAGAATCCATCAGTGAAGAGCAGGGCTTCATCCAGTAAAAAGCACAAGACCAAGGTCAAGAGGAGTGGTTCCAAAAAACACCTGCAGCAATAACTGGAGTGTCACAGCAGTGAGTTTCCCTTTGACCTCTCATGTTCCCAATGAGTGTCTTTCTATTTGAGGTTCTCTGGGCTATTTTTCTCATGGAGGCAATGTGTACTTATGGGAGAGTGTGACTGAGGTTTGTGGGGAATATGTTGCACAGAAATGTAATCCCAATAAAATTGTTTGCTTTGAGATAATTGTGTCCTTTCGATGCCTATTGAAAAACAGACACTTTGGGATATATTTTTTAGGACTGTGGATCCACAGAACACCATGAACTTGAGTTATCATTCCCCAAAGAACCCAATCTGTTAATGCAAGCTGGAGGAGATGGTGGAGCCAAGGGGGTACCACAGATCTTCCTTTGTCTCTGAATTCTTTATATTGGGAGAAGTAATATACATTTTGATTAATATCTAAACCTTTTTTTCAACCACTGACTAGTTGGGGGGCACCAACTATTACCAGATGCCCCATTATCAGTGGCCACCATTTTAAAAAATTAAATTGGTTTGTTTATTTAAGTTTACAACATTCAGTTCCACAGTCCTTTGAATGTCAAATTTTCTCTCCCTCCTTCTCCTCCCCCCCCCCATCATGGTGGCATGCACTTGAATATAGGATCTACAAATATTTTTACATTAATCATTAGTCAGGTTACAAAGAAGGATTTTAACTGATGGGATGATCAGTGGGAAAGAGGAAACAAAACATAACAAGAAAAAGAAACACAGCAAGTAGTTTGTTTCAATCTGCATTCAGACTCTGCATCTCTTTCTCTGGATGTGGATATCTCTTTTGATCATGAGTCTTTTAGAGTTGTCTTATAACCTTACATTTCTGAGAGGAGCCCAGTCTATTGAGGTTAGTCATCACACATATGTTGTGTCTGTGATTGTGTACAGATTTCTCTTGGGTCTGCTCTTCTCGCTCAGCATCAGTTTATATAAGTCTCTCCAGGTTGTTATGAAGCCTGTCTGTTCCTCATTTCTTATGGCACAGCAGTATCCCATTACATTCATATTCCACAACTTGTTCAGCCATTCCCCGATTGATGGACATCCCCTTGGTTTCCAATTCTTTGCCACCACAAAAAGAGCCACTACAAATAGTTTTGTACATGTGGATCCTCCTCCCACTTCTCTGATCTCTTTGGAATATAACCCTAGACATGGTATTGCTAGGTCAAAGGGTATGCACTTATTTATAGCCCTTTGGGCATAGTTCCAGATTGCCCTCCAGAATGGTTGGATTAGTTCACAACTCCAAAAACAATACATTAGTGTTACAATATTTCCACATCCTCTCCAGAATTTATCATTTTCTGATTTTGTCATCTTACCAATCTGGCTGGTGAGATGTGGTACCTCAGAATTGTTTTGATTTGCATTTCTCTAATCACTAGTGATTTAGAACATTTTTTCATATGCTTATAGATATCTTTAACTTCATCCTCTAAGAGCTGCCTGTTCATATCCTTTGACCGTTTATCAATTGGGCAGTGGCTTGTATTCTTATAAACTTGACTCGATTCTTTGTATATTTTAGAAATGAGGCCTTTATCAGAAAGAAATTTTTACTAGTTGTAAAAATTCTTTCCTAATTTACCACTTCCCTCTTAATCTTGGTAACATTGGCTTTATTTGTACAAAAGCTTTTCAATTTAATGTAATCAAAATTATCCATTTTGCATTTTATAATGCTCTCTACTTCTTGTTTCATCATGAATCTTCCCCTCTCCATAGATCTGACAGGTAAACTATCCCTTGCTGTCCTAGATCGCTTACAGTATCAGCCTTTATATCTAGATCATGCACACATTTCAACTTTATTTTGGTGTATGGTGTTAGATATTGGTCTATGCCCAATTTCTTCCATACTATGTTCCAGTTTTCCCAGCAGTTTTTTGTAGAATAATATGTTCTTATCCCAAAGACTGGGGTCTTTGGGTTTATCAAAGAGTCTTTGATATATGTAAATAGTCATTGGCTGCTGAGTCTCATGTACCCAATCTATTCCACTGATCCACTACTGTATTCCTCAGCTAGTACCAAGTAGTTTTGATGGCTGCTGCTTTATAATACAAATTAAAATCTGGTATGGCTAGGCCACCTTCCCTAGCATTTCTTTTCATTAATTGCATTGCTATTCTGGACCTTTTGTTCTTCCAAATGAATTTTGCTACTATTTTTTCTAGCTTTACAAAGTAATTTTTGGTAAATTGATTGGTATGGTACTAAATATGTAATTTAATTTAGGTAAAATTGTCATTTTTTATTATATTAGCTTGACCCAGCCATGAGCAATTGATTTTTTCCAGTTATTTAGATCTGACTTTATTTGTGTGGAAAGTGTTTTGTAATTGTGTTCATGTAAGTCCTGGGTTTGTTTTGGCAGGTAGATTTCCAAATATTTATAATGTCTACAGTAACTTTAAATGTGATTTCTCTTTCTATCTCTTGCTGATGGATTTCATTAGATATATGTAGGAATGCCAAGGAATTATGTGGGTTTATTTTATATCCTGCAACTTTGCCAAATTTCTTTATTATCTAGTTGTTTTTTATTTGATTCTCTAGGGTTCTCTAAGTAGATTATCATATCATCTGAAAAGAGTGACAGCTTAGTCTCTTCTTTGCCTAATTTGATTCTTTCAATTTCTTTTTCTTCTCTTGTTGCTACTGCTAACATTTCTAATACCAAATTGAATAAGAAGGATGATAACATACTTGTTTCACCCCTGATCTTATTGGAAATGCTTCTAGCTTAGCCCTATTACATATAATACTTGCTGATGGTTTTAGATAGATACTACTTATTTTTTTAAGGAAGACTCCATTTTTTCTTATACTTTCTAGTGTTTTTAATAGGGATGAGTATTGTATTTTGTCAAAAGCCTTTTCTGCATCTATTGAGATAATCATATAGTTTCTGCTAGTTTTTTTTTGTTGTTGTTGTTGATATGGTCAATTATACTGATAGTTTTCCTGATATTGAACCACCCTTGCATTCCTGGAATAAATCCTACCTGATCAAAGTATATTATTCTCATGATGAGTTGCTGTAGTCTTTTTGGTAATATTTTATTTAGTATTTTTGCATCTATATTCATAGGGAAATTGGTCTGTAATTTTCTTGTCTGTTTTGTCTCTTCCCAATTTGTCTCTTCATATTTGTGTCATAAAAAGAATTTGGTAGGACTCCTCCAATTTTCCTAAATAGTTTGTAAAATTTTGGAGTCAATTGTTCTTGAAATGTTTGGTAGAATTCATTAGTAAAGCCATCTAACCCTGGTGATTAGTTTCTGAGATGGGTTTTATTTAAGTAGTTTACTTCCTCTTCAGTTAGTCTGGGCAACTTATATTTTTGTAAATATTCATCTGTTTCACTAAGACTATCAAATTTATGGGCATACAATTGAGAAAAATAATTCCTAATTATTGTTTTAATTTCCTCTTCATTGGAGGTAGATTCCCCCTTTTCATTTTTGATACTCATAATTTGGTTTTCTTCTTTCTTTTTTATCATATTGACTAACTGTCTATCAATTTTGTTTTTTTTAATAATACCAGCTCTTAGTTTTACTTATTAATTCAATAGTTTTCTTAAATTCAATTTTATTAATCTCTCCTTTGGTTTTCATTGTTTCTAATTTAGTATGTAATTGGGGATTTTCAATTTGTTCTTTTTCTAGCTTTTTCAGTTGCATGCCCAATTAATTGACCTCTATTTTCTCTATTTTATTTATGTATGCATTCAAGGATTTAAAACTTCCCCTAAGGACTACTTTTGCTGTTTCCCACAAATGTTGGTGTTTTGTCTCATTATTGTCATTCTCTTGAATGAAGTTGCTTATTGTTTCTATAATTTCTTGTTTGACCCACTCATTTTTTATGATTAAGTTATTTAGTTTCCAATTAGTTTTTAGTCTATCCTTCCACGTCCCTTTATTACATATAATTTTTATTGCATCATGATCTGAGAAGGATGCATTTAATATTTCTGCCTTTCTGCACTGAATTGTAAAGTTTTTATGTCCTAGAAATGATAATTTTTGTATATGTGCCATGTACCACTGAGAGGAAGGTATATTCCTATTTATCCCCATTCAGTTTTCTCCAGAGGTCTCCTATACCTGTATTCTCTAAGATTCTATTTACCTCCTTAGCTTCTTTCTTGTTTATTTTGAGGTTAGATTTATCAAGCTCAGAGAGGGGGAGATTGAAGTACAGTTTTGCTATCTATTTCTTCCTTTAACATCCTTAACTTCTCCTTTAGGAATTTGGATGCTGTACCACTTGATGCATAAATGTTTAGTAATGATATTGCTTCATTTTTGATGATGCCTTTTAGCAGGATATAGTTTCCTTCCTTATCTGTTTTAATTAGATCTATTTTGACTTTTGCTTTGTCTGAGATAAGGATTGCTATTCCTGCTTTTTTTACTTTAGCTGAGGCATGATATATTCTACTCCAGCCTTTTACCTTTACCCTGTGTGTATCACCAGATGCATTTCTTGTAAACAGCATATTGTAGGATTACGGTTTTTAATCCATTCTGCTATCTGCCTCCATTTTATGGGAGAGATCATCCCATTCACATTCACAGTTATGATTACTATCTGTAACTTTCCCTCCATCCTATTCCCTCCCCTGTTTATGCTTTTATTTTTACCCCTTCTCCCTTCCGTTCCTTAAGAGTTTTCCTTTTGATTGCTGCCTCCCTCAGTATTCCCTTTTCAGCTCCCCTCCCTTTTCCTGCCCTTTCCTCTTTCTACTTCTTCCCTCCCTTCCAACACCCCCTTCTTATCTCTCTCTTAGCCATCCTCCTGTCTGTAGGATATGATAGATTTTTATACTTAATGTAGTATGTTATTTCTTCCTCGATCCAAGATTGACGAGAATAGATCTCATGCAATCCTCCTCTCCCTCCCTTCTTTCCCTCTATTATGATAAGTTTTATGTGTCTTCTTGATAGAGTCCTGTACTTAAATGATTATGTTATTCCCTCCTTGCCCCAGAATCAACAATGTAAAACCTCATATAATGCTCATCTCCCTCCTTTTTTTCCCTCTACTATAATGTTTTTATTCCTCTTTGTGTGGCATAATTTACCCTTTGCTGCTTCATTCTTTTCCCTTCTTCCATTGCAGTCCCTTTGCAGCCCTTAATAAGGTTTTTTTTATCATCATTTTGTGTAATTTATACCCACACCCTCTATTTATCTATATCCCTTTTAGATGTTGCCATAAGTATAGAATTCTTGATATTAACAGGTATAGGCTTCCCATATAGGTATATAAACAGTTTGCACTTATTAAATAGCAGGTTGTGTGTGTGTGTGTGTGAGTGTGTGTGTGTTTCTTATTTACCTTTCTTTGTCTCTCTTGAGTCTTGTGATTGGAGGTTAAATTTTCCATTGAGCTCTGGCTTTTTCATCAGGAAGGTCTGGAAGTCAATTACATCATTGAATGACCATCTCCTTGCCTGGAATATTATGCTCAGTTTTGCTGGATATATGATCCTTGGTTGTAACCTGAGCTCTTTTGCCTTGCAAAAAATCATATTTCAGTTCCTACAATCTTTCAATGTAGCAGCTGCCAGATCCTGTGTGATCCTCACTGTGGTTCTGGGATATTTAAATTGTTTCCTTCTGACTGCTTGTAGTATTTTCTCCTTCCCCTGATAGTTCTGGAATTTGGCTACCACATTTCATGGATTTTTCAATTTGGGATCTCTTTCAGGAGGTGTCTGTTGGATTCTCTGGATTTCTATTTTACCCTCCGGTTCTAGAATCTCAGGGCAGTTTTCCTTGATGAGCTCTTGGAAGATGTTGTCCAGGTTCATTTTTTCATGATGATTTTATGGTAGGCCTATGATTCTCAGATTATCTCTCCTGGATCTGTTTTCCAGGTCAGTTATTTTTCCATTGAGATATTTTACGTCTTTTTTCTAATTTTTCATTCTTGATGTGTTTGACTGCTTCTTGGTGCCTTATAGAATCGTTATTTTCAATTTGGTTGATTCTAATTTTTAGCAAATTATTTTTTGGTTAGTTTTTGAAGCTCCTTTTCCATATGTTTTTTCCATTTCACACATTTTTCTTTTTAAGGAGCTGTTTTCTTCATTGTAATGTTTTTCTAATTTTACAGTTTTGATTTTAAAAGAATTATTGATTTTATCTTCTACTTCTCTAATTTGGTTCTCAAAGTTCTTTTTGAGCTCATCTAAGAATACTTTCTGTGCTTGAAATCAGTTCCCTGTTGAGGCTTCAGCTGTGGGTGTAGAGTCAATACTGTCTCCTTCTGAATTTGGTTCCTCCTTCGCATACTAATATGATTCTAGAGTCTTTGCTTTAGTAGTATGGTTTTTTTTATCCATTTTGAGGCAGGGCCTTAGCTATACCCTTCCTCCAGGACTCCCAACCCTTTACTGTTTAAAATTTTGCTCTGGGGCAGTAATTACTCTGTTTTCAGGGTCGGGGGGTGGGGATTGGAGCAGCTGGGGTTTACTCTGCCATCCTGGTCCCTAGAAGTTTGGACAGGGGCTTTTTAAGGTTCCAGGCTGTGGGTTGGTAGTCCCAGGAGTAGCTGCTGCCACTGCCATGGGCCATGAATTTGTCTCTTACCCAGCTCTGTCAGATTGAAGCCCTGCAGTGATAGGCGTGGCAATGGCCCTTGGGGCTGGTGGATCAACTTGCCTCCATGTTGACGAGGCCTCATTCCTCCAGCCTCCACGAGCCACATTACCTTTTTATTACTAAAAGAAGTTATAAATATCCTGGTGTATGTAGGTCTTTTCCTTCCATCTCTGACTTCTCAGATGTGTAAGAATTTCAAGCATTTATATAGTGTGTGAAGGTTTACAAAGCACTCTACATATGCTATCTCATTTGATTCCCACAAAAATCCTCTAAGGGATATGTTATTGTTGTACACATTTTATAGATGAGGGACCTGAGGTGGAGAGTCCAATATGGTGTCCAAGGTCACACAGTTAATGTCCAAGGAAGAATTTGAACACAAGTCTTCCTAACTTGAAATTGAGTATTCTAGCCACTATGCCACCTCAATGCCTCAACATCCTTAAAGCCTAGCAGTGGCATTGCTGGGTTGAAGGGCATATACAGTATGCCTCTGGAGTTTCAAAAGAATAGCAGCAATATTTTAGCCAGGAACTGGTTTTTGTGGATTTGCAGAAACCATAACAATACACTAACCCATTACTAGTTAATAAGTAGAGATCATTTTTTCTTCCTGAGTGTTCTCCGGGAGGCTGTCCCATCTCAGAGTGGGCTATACACTTCTTGGGCTATTTCACATCAGCTCTCCACAGAAATAACAAGACCCTGCTTCCTGCCCCACTCTCACCAGCCTGACAACATGACAATCTGTTTGACATGTTTAGGCACTGTGATAGATGTAAGGGGTTTTTTTAGGGCCACTTGATATGATAATTGAAAGAAGGAAGAAAAAAGAGACTAGCAATCCCAAGGCAGTTGACAATACATGGCAGCCTTTTGCCACCAAAGTTATGTATGTTTTATTACAGTGTCTGTGCAGGGAATAGAGGGGCTGTCGGGCATCACTACCTACCACTCAAGTTAGCTGACAGGGAAAAAGCAAAAGGTAGTGCCAATGACTAATTCAGATGGGTTTGGGATCCCATTTAGTCTACTCTCTTGACATAGTTATTGCCATGCACCAATAAGAGCAAGAATCCATGGACCACTGATAATGGGGCATCTGGGTGTAAAATCAAAACAAAATAGAGCCATCACAAATTATTTCTTAGTCTCAGAGAAGGCCACAGGAGCAGGCTTTGAAGCATCATGGCCTGTACAGGCAGCTATTCCAAGATCTGATTTGCAAAATGCTTATGGTCCAAGGCAAAGGGTCCTCCTTTGTCACCTGCACCTCATGGAATCCCTCTCTTCCTTCAAAGGCTACATTCTCTTTTAATACTTTCCTGATCCATCCATCCCTCCCTAACTAGTTTATATGTATCTACTTTATATAGATTTATATCTATCTTCTTTTTAATCAGTCATTCTTATCCTTTTGTATCATTTATGACCCTTTTACTTTTTAATAGTATTTATTTCTTTTTCCAATGAACATGTAAAGATAGTTGTCAACATTCATTTTTTATAAGATTTTCGAGTTGCAAACTTTTCTCCCTCCCTCCTTCCCCTCCCCATCCCCAAGACAGAAAGCAATCTGATATAGGTTATACATGTACAATCATGTTAAACATATTTCTACATTAGTCATGTTAGGAAAGAAGAATCAGAACAAAAGGGGAAAAAACAAAAGAAAGGGAAAAAAAACTGAAAATAGTCTGCTTTGATCTGCATTCAGACTCCAGAGTTCTTTCTCTGAATGTGGATTGCTTGCTTCATCATGAGTCCCCTAGAATTATCCTGGATCACTGCATTGCTGAGAAGAGTCAAGTCCATCATAGTTGATCATCACATAATGCTGCTGCCGCTGTGCACAATGCTCTCCCAGTTCTTCTCACCTTACTCAGTATCAACTCGTCTAGGTCTTTCTAGGTTTTTCTGAAATCTGCCTCATCATTTCTTATGGCACAATAGTATTCTGTTACATTCATATATCACAATTTGTTCAGTTATTCCCTAGTTGATGGACATTCCCTCAATTTCCAATTCTTTGCCACTACAAAAAAAGACTGGCCATAAATATTTTTTGTACATGTAGGTCCTTTTCCCTATTTTATGATTGCTTTGGAATACAGACCTAGCAGTGTTATTTGTTGGATCAAAAAAAAATGCAGTTTTATAGCCCTTTGGGCATAATTCCAAAAGAAATAACTCTCCAGAATGGTTGGATCAGTTCACAAATCCACCAGCAGTGCATTAGTGTTCCAATTTTCCCACACCTTCTCCAACGTTTATCATTTTCCTTTTCTGTCATCTTAGTCAAACTGATAGGTGTGAGGTGGTACCTCAGAGTTGTTTAATTTGCATTTCTTTAATGAAGAGTGATTTAGGGGCACCTAGGTGGCACAGTGAATAAAGCACTGGCCCTCAAGTCAAGAGAACCCAAGTTTAAATATGGCCTCAGACACTTAACACTTACTAGCCATTTGACCTTGGGCATGTTACTTAATCCCAGTTTCCCTGCATTTCCCCCTCCAAAAAAGGAAAAAAAAGAGTGATTTAGAACATTTTTTAAATATGACTATAGATAGCTTTAATTTTTTTATCTAAAAAACTGTTATTTTTATGGACACTTTTAGCAATCTGTTGAAACCTATGGACCCCTTCTCAGAATAATGTTTTTATTTTTTTCAATTACATATAAAGATAGTTTTCAAGATTCATTTTTATAAGATTTTGAGTTCCAAATTTTTTCTCCCTCCTCCCACAAAAGAGCAAGCAATCTGATATAAGTTATTCATGTACAATCATATTAAATATATTTCCACACAGAATAATGTTTTTAAATGATTGAAAAATTATAAAATTTTCATTAGAACCTACTTAAAATCAAGATTTCTTTTTTTCCTCACCCAAGTTCATGAAGCCCCTGAAACCTATCCACAGAGTTCAGATTAAGAATCCCTGCTTTATGCTCTGGGTGCTTCTTGTCTGTGGACTGTCTGGAATAGGCACTTGTTATCTTCCTCATCAGAGTTTAAGGTTCTGAAGGGCAGGACTCATTGTGCCTAGCACAGTGAAGGGAATAGAGTGGATGTTCAGTAAAGGGTGGTTAATGAATAGATTGGATCCAGAATCAGGGGACTAAGATTCAAGCATTGACTTGGTTACTTGTTGCCTATGCAAATATGGGTAACTCATGTCACTTCTCATTTCCTTCCCTTGAAATAATACAAGCCAACAGGCACTTGTTAATAACCTGCAGTTTACAACACAATTGAGATACAAACACAAATACCTTTTTGGTGTTCTAGGTCCCTTTGACAGTCTGGTGTAGACTATAGATTCCTTCTCTTTTGAATTCATATAATAAAATACAAAACATTATAAACAAAACCAATTATATTTGAACATAATGATCTAAATATCAAAATAAAATTCACAGACCCCTGGTTAAGAATTCCTAGACTAGATGATTTCAGATCATAGTGCTCACACCAGAAAATACATAGAGGGCATCTCCTTCATTTCCCCTCCTCTCCCCCTCATTTCACAAATGAGGAAATTGAGTCTCAGAAAGGTGATTTGTCTTTTTTAGGATTTGGCTCTAACTCCAGTGATCTATTATTCTATAAGATTGTTATACCAAGGGCTGTCTGAAGATGTTAAAGGTATTCCTTCCTTTCTTTGCAGGCATTCTTAATAATAAACCATTGCTCTGAGGCTACCTCTCCAAAGTAAATCTTTCTTTAAGGCTTCTATTTGCATTATCATTTAATGCATACTGTTTCTGAATGTCTATATTTATTCCATGGAGATAGGAAGAGAGGGATTAAGCTTAAATAACTGTTTTCTCTACTAACGTCCTTCTCTGATGCCTCATCATAGAAGAAAGGTCACCATGTCTGGCAGCTGCTACAAGGGAGAAATTCCAAGTGGGATTTGAACACACGTCCTCTCTCTCCAGGACCATTGGTCTTGCTACTGCATTTCCCAATTTCTCCCAAATTCACCCACCATGACAGTTTTTTCATTGCCATGTTTGAAATGTTTCAAGATATTCAGAGACACCTATTTAGCTTTCAGAGGTGAAAAGGAACCAAAGGAGAAAATGCAGTTGAATTATCTGCCTCACTCTTGCCAGCATAAATGCAGATAACTGAGACTTAAGTACATTCTAAATAGCATTCCTCTAGTTTTCCCAAAGTCTGAGGGAGTACACTGGGTTGGAGACCTGGAATGTCTTTATATATGGTATCCTGTTCTAAGGAATGAATCCTGGCTCACTAAAGTTTTACTTTAAAAAAACACCCACAACAAATCCATCTGTCAATCAGCACAGTGACAGTGGCAGGGCTGATGGGCACAGGGCAGGGATTTTGCTGACAAGGTGTCACTGCCCAAGGCGATGGATGGAAAAGCAACATGAACCTGACAAAGAGGATGAAATCTTAGGGCCCAGCAGAGGTGGGTGGCTGACAGCTGCCTTCACTGAAGGACCACAGTAACAATCAAGAGGGAAAGCAACTATAAGACTATCAGTAAAGAAAATGGACTAAGGATCCAGTCGGCCACAAAAGATAAGATTTCATAAAGTCTACCGCAATGCAATGCATAAAGTCTACCGCCTTCTGTGGAGACCTGCCTGGGTATGAAGTATCCAGAGCAGCATTTCCTTTAGAACACACTGACTTCCTTAGCTAGAACAGAAGGACAGTGCAGTGGGACACAAGGGGTGAGAAGCAGGAAGGCAGAACAGAGCAGTAACTAAGGGAGGGGAAGCTCAAGCTCTGTCCAGCCCCTACATCTGGAGGGACTCCCTGCAAGGGTCCAGACATGCATACCATTGTTGTACCTCTCAATGCTCCATCTATCTTCTGTGTCTGTGGGAGTCACAGGGGGAGGGCAAGGGAAGAGGAGTAACATCATGGGAACAAGGGAAATGGATCAGCCCCCTTACCACTGCTGATGATTTCCCTAAAACCCAAGTCTGAACATCTTCGAATTTATTTGGAACATATTGTGTTTGTACGTGGCTGTCTACATACTATCTCCATTCATCTGAGTTCCTTGAGGGTGGGGAATTTTTTCCCCTTTCTCTGCATCCCCAGCACTTAGCACAGATAATCAATAAAAGCTTGTTTACGTGACTTGGACATGCCATTTCTACTCACTAAACTGCAGTGGTTCTCTATTGTGCCTGGAATTTTTCCTTAAATCCTTCCCTCTTCTCTTTAACATGTAAAGCCATATACAATCTGGCTACCCTCAGCTGTTACTCTCCTTCACTTTCAATTCAAAAATGAATGATCATCCATTCAGACTGGACTTCTTTGCCTAACACTTAACACCCCACCTCCCCCTCCATACTTTGACACAGATTGTCACCCATTCCCAGAATGTATTTATTCCTCAAATGCCTGGGTTTCTTCAAGATCCAGTTCATTAGAACCCCTCCACCTCCCCCTCCATACTTTGACACAGATTGTCACCCATTCCCAGAATGTATTTATTCCTAGAATACCTGGGTTTCTTCAAGATCCTGTTCCAGTGGTACCTTCTATAGCAATAGCGTTAACTTAAAATAGAAATAGGGGGTCACAAAATCTTCCATAAGGCTACATATTGACTTAGAAAAACACATGTTAACATTATCTATGTTCTACTATGTATTATTTCTTTTGTCATGCAATTCACAATTACATTTTAAGATGGTTTGGAATGTGGAAGCCTTAGGGGTGTTTGATATCCCTGTTCTGCATGAAGGTATACCTTCCCACCCCACCACCAAAAACAAACAAATAAATAAAACCCATTATATTTAATTATATACAACTATATACGATCTTATTTCATCCCTTAATAAAATGTTGGCTCCTCAAGGAAAGAACAATTTTGTTGCTTTCTTTGTATCCTCAGGATCCTAGGACAGCATCTGGCACATAGTTATCATTTAATCTTTCATCAATTCTGTCTGACTCTTTGTGATCTCATTTGAGGTTTTCTTGGCAAAGATTCTAGAATGGTTTTGCTATTTTGTTCTCCAGCTCATTTTACAGATCAGGAAACAGGCAAACAGTGTTAAGTGACTTGCCCAGGGTCACACAGCTAGTAGGTATCTAAGACCTGATTTGAACTCAAGAAGATGAGTCTCCCTGGCTTCAAGCCCAGTGCTCCATCCACTGTACCAACAGCTACCCTTAGCATGTAGTGAGCACATAATAAAACATTGTCAGCATGCTGATCGACCGACCAATTGGGTTTCTTCTCCGCAAGTTCTCCTGTCTTGTTTTTCCCAACTCAAGTCACTTCACCCTCGTGGCTGTTAATACTCTGTAGACTGGAAAGACTGGGGGAGGCAGCATTCTAATTCATGCTTCTCAGTCTTCAATCTCTTCATCCCTCTTGATTTGATTCTCTCTTCCTTTTTTTCACCTTCCCGAGTATTCCTCATTCTGAATCTTTTTTTTTTTTTTGCTTTTTTTTTGGAGAAGGGAAGGTAGGGCAATTGGGGTTAAGTGATTTGCCCAAGGTCACATGGCTAGTAAGTGTTAAGTGTCTGAGGCTGAATTTGAACTCAGGTTCTCTTGACTCCAGGCCCAGTGCTGTATTCCCTGTACTACCTAGACGCCCCAATTCTGAATCTTTTCAAACTAGAGATAAGGAAGTGGAAACTTGTTCCCCAAAGCTACAAAGGGAAGGCAACAGGAGAGCAGGAGAAGGGCGCTTGAGGAATTGGGGGGGGGGAACATACCCATGGAGAGGGGCCTGAAGTTCAGTTGCTTTTCCTTTGTTCCGGTTTGTTGTGGTATTTATTTCCAGGGGTCACCCCAAAATGATGCAAATCATAGATTAATCTGAGGACAAAAAGAACATTTACATGTGGGTTTTAATAGCAAAACAGAACTTTCAAACTTCTTGGACTAGATTCCAAGGCCTTCCACCATCTGTTTCCATCCTCCTCATCCAATATTCTTTTCCACAGGGAGCCACAGAACCTGGGTTTGACGCCTAACTCTTTCTCACATGTGTGATATTGGGTCAGTCACACAACATCCTTCTCTGGCCTTCAGTTTCCTTGTATAGCAAGTGAAAGGTTAGACAAGACATTGAACAAGGTCCAGTCTATCACCCTATGTCTGATCCCACCTTTGTTCCAGCTAAGCTTGCATTACCTGAGTGCGTGATGCTGATTTCCACATCCACATTTTTGTCCACCTGCTCCTGTCACTTTCTTTGTGCCTAACACCATGCTAAGTGTAGGATAACAAACAAAACCCAAATAGTCCGTTTAGTCAAGAATCGTCTTACATTCTAAAAAGGGAAACAGAAAATTTATACATATATACATGTGTGTGCACACACATGTGCACACATACACACATATATGTGTGTATACACGTGTATGTATGTGTACATATATCACAACATCCAAGATTAATACAGATTAGATGGAAGGTAACCTTAAGTAGAGATGCCATTAACTTTGAATTGATTTAAATGGCTATTTCAGAGTCAGCTCCTATGCTCAAAAAGATTGCAATCTAATTGGGAAAACTAAGAGAGGTGGAAGAAAAACATTTTTACTATGGATTTAAATGAAGTGTGTCAGAGACTCCTTTATTATCTCTACAGATAATTTTGTTTTGAGAGAGTCTCTGGCCAATGGCTTTTTCTTTCTAACACAAAACTCTCTGACTCAAGGAATTTTCAATACATGTTTATAGTAGCCAAGAAACAGAAGATGAAGAAGGTTCTAATTTCATAGAAAATTAAGGCCACTCTCTCTCGATTGGGTGAAGGATATGACCCTTTCTTAATTGTTTCAAAAATTCAAGGGACACTAGATGAAGGAAATGCACACCTCTTTTTCCTTTTTTTGGCAGGGAAAGGGGGTGCTGGCAAAGAGTGGAGGCTGTAAGGCTTCCATAGATGCATAAAATATCAAAGGATTATAAATGATAGTCCATAATCAAATTCCAAGTGGTGAAGCTGAGATCATGAGTACAATAGTTGGAGAGTGAATGTGAACTATTTCCAGAGCTCAGACTTAACAAGTGGGTAGATTTGGGATAGAGGGCAGCAGGGAGGGCTTTGGTAGCTGAGGGAACAGCGTGAACAAACTAATGGAGGTGGACGTTAGCATGGGGCATGTTTGACTGGAAATATGCATTAGTTTACATTGGGAGCATTGGAAAGAAGTGGAGAAATGATTGGAAAGGTAGGATTCAGGCAGGTGATGCAGAGCCTTGAAACCCATACAGAATCCAAAGCACACAGTGACGAGTCATTCTAATGGCTAGAGCAGAATTATAGGATTAAGACAAGAAAGCTATTTTAAGAAGCTTGATGATGGACTGCAAGAGAGTGAACCATTAAGAGTCTGTTTGAGTTGTCCAGGATCCTTTGATTTAAAGTTAGAAGACATCTTAGAAGCTCTTAAGGCCAACCCTTTCATTTTAGAGTTGAGGAAATTGAGGTAAATAGAGGTTAAGTGACTTGTAGGATTTATCTGAGGCCAGATTAGAATCCAAGGATTCCCAGACTGGACTAGGTTGGTAGTAATGGAAATGGTGAAGAAGAGGTCTTAAGTTAGAGCCATGTCAAAGACAGACATGACAGGACTTGGTGGAGGAGAGAAAGAAGAGGAGACGGTCAAAAATGGCAGAGTCAAAGGTTTAGGAGACAAAAATAGTTTGGGGCTATGTTGCCAGAGATAAGGGCAGGCTGTCTGAATGGAGATATCCTGAGCATAGGGAAGAGTAAGAGATCAAAGTATAAATATGAGAGCAGTACTAGAAAGGAGAGAAGGGAACCACAACGCTGAAGTCAGGAAAGTGAAGCAGCTTGATGTACTCCAGGGACCTCCATCTACGGGGACTAGGAAGATCTCTGAGGGAGCCAACATCACTAGGTTCAAACTGTGTCTTCACAGGGAGATGATAATACTGTGCATTCCAGAAGGTGATCTGAGGAAGGAGCTGGGGAGAGAAACTTGCAATTGCAAGCTCTCTGAGGAGTTGATCAAAGTGACAAAAATACAGAGACAAAGAGAGACAGAGACCAACAGCAATAGATAGAGACAGTGACAGAAACAGAGACATAGAGAGAAGAGAGACAGCAAGACAAAGGGAGATTAAAGGATTTTCCCAGGGTCCTATATAGCTAAGGATATGAGATGATATTCAAACCCTGGTCTTCCTGAGTTCAAATCCAAAAATCTACCCACTAAGTCACACTGCCTTCCATGACCAGTCCTCTCTAAACACCATCTCTGATGTCCCCAGACTGAACAAACAGTCCAGAAACAAAAAAAACCTGAGAGAAACACAAGGAAGCTAACCCACTTGCCCTCCTCTATTTACTGATCCAAGCAGAAGTCACTAGAATCTGGAGCCACTGCAAGTCCTAAGGAGATTGTGATGGCACCTTCTGGTTTTCCAATGAGAGGCTGCCTTCTCCGTGCCCATCAATAACCAACCTCCCTGTGGTTTCTATACACCTGGAATCCCCAGAAATTCAGAGAAGCGGTGCCTGGTGTTGTCCTGGTGAGTGTCATTAGCTTTTCCCTGCCTCTAGGTCTCAACTTCCTGGAGTTACTGAGGCCTGCAAGGAGGTCACTGACTGTCTCCAGTGACTGAATCCTAAGCTTTGCACAGTGGGGAGCTGCAAATGCCAGGAAATCTCTCTATAAACAGGCTAAGTCAAAAGGCAGCCTAATCTAACAGACTGCCCAGAAAACTGGGAGGAAGTGCACTAAATTCGAATCCTTTTTTAATTTCCAGCAAATTGCCTTATTTCTGCACAGCCTGGGACAGGAGGCTAAATTCACTGACCTACCTTCAGAATCATGAACATTTCTGGAGATTTCTTCAAAGCCCCATGTAAATTCAGATCACGATTATTTAATTTTTTATCTTAAAAATAATGAATTTAAGAAGACACTGAGGTAGAAACAAGGTAAGGAGGAGTCTTGTATGTATAGAAGACTGAAAAGATAAGAGCAGAATCTGGGAATCCATATAATAGGAAGAATCCTAGAGATCAGGTAGTTGAAACCTCCACCCCTCTGTCCTGTTTCCCCCCCCACCCCCACCCCACACACACACTCTGTTTGGATTTGACCTGGACCTCCTGTGATTTAATTGTTTAGGTAATTAATAGAAGGAACTCCCAGGTAAGGAAACTCCTTCCAGCAATGCAGAGACACACAGAAATATGCAGGAAGACAAAGACAAATGATGAGAGAGAAACAGAATGAGAGACAGATATAGACAGAAACAGAGAGTGAGAGAGGGACAGAGAGGGAGAGAGGGGGGAGTTACAATTACATAGTACATATCTGTAATACATATACACATGCATACATATATGTGTACACATGCAAATATATACATATAAACACACACAAACATGTATCTTCCTCAATATGTTTCATGATATAGATGTGTGTACATGTCTTATGCCCATATAAGAAGACATTACCTGGCTGGTTCATGTGATGAAATTGTTTGGGATTTTTTACTTTTAGGCATTAGACCATGAGCTTCTTACAGAGAGGGATTGGGTTGTTTTACTTCGTTTTTCCACTAACATATAATAGCGTCTTAATAAATGAATGTTGAATTGAATTATTGTTGCAGTTATATTTGAGCTATAGACACGTTGGTTTGAGAATTCTTTAATGATCATGGAGATACTCTGGCAGGGAAATAAATGACACCAAAGGATTAAGGTCAGGTGACTTCTCTTGACTCATTGCTTCTCTAGCCAAGATGTCAAGGAAACATAACTCCATCATTCTTTCTAACTTTTCTACTGTAATCTATCTCCAATATTAGTAAACCAGGAAATATTCTTTATGCTAGAATATTTGAATGAAAGACTTTATGAGAGAGTAGTGCTTTTGCAATGTTTCCATTCACAGAAGCTCAGAAGTTAACCCTGCCTAGAAAAGATTTTAAATGCAAGCTAATACAAGCATTCTTCATATTGTTGGTGCCATGGACCCTTTGGTTGACTGATGTAATCCATGAACCTTTTCTCAGAATAATATTTTAAATATTAAAAAAAACAGATCTAGGACTACACAGAAAATTAATTATAGTGGAATTATATTGAAATTTTCAATTATATTTTAATATCAAAATCTTTTTTTGAATTGTTTATTGTCCCAAGTTTAAAAACTCTCAATTTAATCTAGCTCCCCTCTTTTACAAAAGAAATTGGGCTAAAGAGTTCACACAGGGAGCAAATGGCAGAACCTGGGTTCAAATTGAGGTCTTCTGACTCCCATTCCAGTGCCCTTTCCTTGAATAGGTTGGATGGTGTGGGAGAAAGCACGCTGGACCTGACCCACATTTGAGGATCATTCACTTCTCCAGTTCTTTGTCCTCCTGTAACTATTTGGGGATTACTAAAATAGCTAAAATTTCCTTTTTTTAGGTTTCTAGGGCTTCAACTATGAATAGTTTTGTTTGTTTGTTTGTTTTTACAGGTTAGTGGAGACAGATAGGACTTACTTCTAAGTCCCATAGTAAGTAATGGTGCCCCAGCCCACAAAAAATGAGCCCTCTCTCCAGAGACATCTCAAGTCTTGTCCTGCTAGGACTTTGGTCAGAGATGGTTAGAGTTTCCACCCCTGCATCAGTATTCTCCTCCATCACTCTGATGTATATGCCATGCTCATTGACATCTGCAATTTTCCAAATGTTGGTGGGCCTCAATGTGTAGCATCTGCTCTTTTAGCAAAGTTCTGCCCTGCTGCTCGGCCCTATTTGACTCTCCTTCAGAAGATAATACCCATCAACCTTTGACTTTCTAATTCTAAACTTGACTCACTTACCTTCTCGGTTTGACACCTCTCCAGAAGATGGTACTCATTTCCTTCCCCACAAAATCTAGTTTGGAGGTGTGATATAGTCGTCAAAGGAGACTAATTATCTAGACATCTGGAATAAGAACTCTCTCTCTCTCTCTCTCTCTCTCTCTCTCTCTCTCTCTCTCTCTCCATAATGTTTTCTTGACTCAGTATAATTGTATAATTGTCATTTTCTCCTTCAAAATGCAGAGGATCCAACAAGAGGAAATTGTCCTTTGGATCTGATTCTCATCAGCAGAAAGGAACAGGTTACTGGATGGAAAAGATAGGAATCCTGAAGGAAAAAAGTGAAGACTCCATCTTAGAAATTACCATAGAATAAAAGAAAGTCAAGCATAGTGAGATATGTTCCCTTGGCTTTGGGGAGAGCAGATCTCACAGAGTTCAGAAGAAGTATAGACAGGTTCCCATGAGTTTCCCATTATGATTCCCTGTCTATGGAGGAGTGAAATCTGGAGGGATGCTGAAATCCTCAGGAATGAGATTTTGAAGTCACAAAGAGAAGTTATTCTGAGAAGCAGGTGAATGGGGAGATGTCTAATGAGACCAGTACAGATACACAGGGAGTTCACCAACTCACTGAGATTTTAATAAGACATAGTGAAAGCAGAGGCAGGTAATGGAAGCTGAATAAAACAAATGACACTATTCTGGAAAGATTGTTAAAAGTTCTCAAGGACAGATGAGCAATAACTGATGAGAAAAACTGAGACCATAAAGGGGGGGGGGATTGTGCAGATGTGTGTTGTTATTTTTCCCTTGTTCTTGAAGAGGACCATGACATCAGGGAGGTTATGCCATGACATGCAAGTGAATAGAATTTAGGTGAGGGAGGGTGACAAAGTCACCAGCCTCACTTTCTCCTCTGGAACCACCTGGATCCAATGGAGAGATATAGATCTGGACAACTAGAGAGAAGAGCTCTGGATGTAGCAGGCCTTTTTAAGCTAAGATTTTTAACTGGTCTCAGTTTGACTAAGGCAACACCCATTCAGTGATTAAGGTTAAGTACAAAATGAATCAGAGAATATAGCCTCTTTACCTCGTTAAAAAAAATCAATCTGGTAGGGAAACACCCTCAGGATTTCTGGAAAAAACAGAAACAACTCTATTTATATTCACTCTGAACCAATCAAGGCCCAAACAATGACCTAGAAGGGCTTGACCTATTGTTGGCCGATCAATGAGAGCCAGAGTGATTTGTGTTTAAGGTTTAAGAGATTTGGGATTAAGGTTTAAGGGGAAAAAACAGTTTTAGAGATCAATAAGTACATTCCTTTTGGTAGAGCACCTGAAGCAAGGGTATGGTACCTTATGCGGACAGACAGATTGGAGAAAGACAGAGACAGAGAGAAGGAAGGAAGGAAGGAAGGAAAGAAGGAAGGAAGGAAGGAAGGAAGGAAGGAAGGAAGGAAGGAAGGAAAGAAGGGAGGAAGGAAGGAAGGAAGGAAGGAAGGAAGGAAGGAAGGAAGGAAGGGAGGGGAGGGAGCTGTGTTGCCCAACTGACCAGTGCCAGTTGGGTCTCCAGTGGGGCAGCTCCTATTTTTTACTCAGAGGTTATTGTTTCTCCTTTGTTCTCAGAGAGGACCATGACATCAGAAAGGTGATGCCGTGACATGCTAAAGTGGGCTGAGGGAATGAGAATCAAATAAGATATGGGACCACTGTTTGGAGTGGGCAAGGCAATGACAATTGACAAGAAAGAAGAGGCCAAGCTGCCTAGTTTTTATGGTGTTTTTTCTTTTCTCTGCCCAGGAGAATGACTTTTGGACTGGAAAGAGTAGATCAAAATTGACTAATAGGGAGCTACTACCCATAATAAGCAAGAATATTTCCAACTGGATGTCCCATGATTAACCCCAACAGGTACAAAACAGAACTCATCACATTTCCTGCAATCCCACTCTTTTTCCTGACTTCCCTATTTCTGTTGAAGGCAACCCTTCTCTCCAGACATCCCAGGCTCACACCACCATCACCACCACCATATGCAAGCAATTGCCACATCTGATTGATTCTCCTTCAATGGGTCTCTCCTCTCTGTTCCTTTCCCCTAGTCACATGGCCACCACCCTAGTTAAGGCTCTGATCATCCCTTGCTTGGGTTATTTCAAAATCCTAATTGTTCTACTTAATTTTGGCATCTCTCCTTTCTAATCAATCCTGCACACAACTATTAATACATCACTCCCTTGTTCAAGAAACTTCATGGGCTCCCCATTGCTTTTTGGATAAAAAATAAAGCCCTGTTTACCATTCAAAACCACTCACAACCTGACCCCAACCTCTCCCTAGATTTATTTTATATTACTATTCCTAACCTACTCTATCCTCCAGCCAAATTCATCTAAATTCTGATTACCATGATGGCTACTCCTGGATATCTCATGGGCATCTGTCATAGTAATGGCATTTAAAGATCCCCCTGTATTGGCTTGCTTTTTAGATTGATTGTGTTAAAAACCCAGAGCTTGTGAATCCCACTTGTGGGATGGACTTGTTGACATGAAAAGAGAGGGCTGAAGTGGGAGGAGCTGGTGATGAGAATTTAGAGAGGAACAAGCAGAGAGAGAGAGGCAGAAGAATTTTTTGGAAGCAGCATAGTGGAAGCAAAGATGGAGAGGATTGCTTAGGGCCAGTTCGAACTGCCCAGGACTTTTGAGAACTGCCGCCCAGAGCTGCCAAGGACTGACGAGGCATGTCTGTTATGCTGGTACTTTGTCTGTCTGTTGTGATGTTGTTTTGCCAGATTCATCAACTGGTGAAGGACAGTGCTGTTGTTGCAGGGGTCTGGGAACCTTGCTGTTGGTTCAGAAGCCCTGAAGAAGGATTTTCTTGCTGTATGTTTACAGAAATCTTGGAAGAGGGTTTTGCTAATGTTTTGAGGGGTCCTAGGACTGTTCTGCAGACAGAGAATGAACTAATGAGGACACTGGCAAAGTATCTTGTGGCCTTGCTAAGCTTTGTCTCCCCAGGAGCAAAGATTGCTGAGAACTTTGCCTCGGGTCAAGATGAAGGAAAGACCTCTCTTTGGGTATTAAATGTTATACATAAGCTTGTTATAACAACTGGGGTAGATGGCCTATTCAGTTGTGATCCAAGGGTGGGAAACTTTTGACTTTTTTGTGCTCTGTGACTGACCAAATGAATGTACTTTACTTATTATTGGAAACTAATCTCCATTTGAGAAAAGGGGCTTTGTGATTGACTAAATGAATGTACTGCCTAGGAGTGGAGTAGTACTTAGAAGAGGAACTTTATGATTGATTAAATGAATGTAATGTCCAGGGGTGGAGTAGTACTTGGAAATTATTGAATTACACTTGGTGAATGCTGTATTTTGATTTTCTCTGTTTTTAATTTTTCACTGGATAAAATGGAGAGCACCGATGCTGGTATTTTGAACCTTGGGAAGTTGCCTTTCCTTGGCATTACAGCATCTCACACTCAATGGGCCCCCCAAGGAATCTCATTATGTTTCACTTAATTTTCCTTGATGGATTCGCATAGATTCCCATCCTTCTCCCCTTGAACTCCACCATCACCCCCCTTGCCTAGAAATCTCTCTTTCTTTACCTCTGCTGCTTGTAATCCTGACCCCTTTTCATGTCTTAGGTCAGGTATTCCCTCCTACATTCCCTTCCCTTTTCCTGATTCTCCACAGTTGTTAGTGCCTGCACTCACACCACATACTCTGAGTATAATTTGTATTTACTTGTCCAGTTAGCTGATATAGTCAGTGGAAGTTATGAGGTTTTCATATTTTGTATTTGTATGCATAGCATCAGAGAGGCATCACAGAGTGGATAATAAGAGACCAGTCTTGAGGTCAGGAAGTCTTAGGTTCAAGTCTCACCTTGAACCATTCTAGCTATGTAATTATGGGCAAATCACTTAACCTTGCAGTAGTATAGGAATTCACTAATACAAGTTAGTTATACATGACATTACCATCCACATTAGTGGAGGACCTTTCTCCCTGGGATTTCATCCTCCTCAAATGAAATCATAGGTCTGGGCTCCGTTAAAGTGCCAGGCATAGAATTGTTACTTAATCGATGAGTGTTGCATTGAATTAAATAAGATGCTTAGTTATTATTGAGTGGGTTCTGCTAATTTGCTCGATACTTGCACTAACATTCTCTAAGTCAGCTACTACCCAGGAAGCTGTGGTATTTGACCAGTAGACCTCTTTGTTGGTTCTGGCCAAAGATGTGTTCGAAAAGGGATCTCCAGCTGGGCTAGCCTCTAGTTAAAAAAACCTGACTGATGATGTTCATGCCACTGCTGAGATGTGAGCCAGACATGAATATTAAGCAGCAGAGTCCAAAATGTGAGACTTTGGACCCATCTGGCCTGACAGCCAGACTAAACTGTAGAAGCACCAGGAAAGTCTGCCTGCTTTCTTCCATCCATCAATACAAAGACTTATGTTGCTCGATGATGAATGAAACCAGAGAGCCCTACGAACTGAGAGGCTGTCAATTAGGAGCCTGTGTTAGAATCTTAGGGAGTATCAGATGATGGTGCCCCCTTCTAAGCCTCATAATGACCACCCCTCTAGCTGCTTGGGAGGACTCTTTAAAGTTTATAAGCTGCTCATTAAGCATGTAGAAACATCAACTGTGGCCACACTTCACGGTATGAACTCAATAGATTTTTCTCACATTTTACCTGGGGCGAGATCAAAGGGATCTATAGCATTGTATAGGAATAAGGCTTGATTCTCTGAGGAAATGGGGCAGGTGTGGTGTGGCAGTGAAATGAGGCTTGTTAATATTGAGCATTATGAAAGCACATCGCAAAGCTCAGAGTGCCATATAAACAGAATAACGACAGGAATAATAACAGCAATAATAATAATGAACACCAGAGGCTGACTCTTCCTCATAAACTAATAGACAACAATTCCCCATTCTACAAATAGAAAACTGAAAATATCCTTGAGAATTCTACAAATAAACAGCAGTCGAATCAGGTATTACCACAGAAAATAACTGCTCCCCATAACCAGTTAGATAGAATATTGGCCCGCAAATTTAAACCCAGCATTTTTATTGGATCCACAAAGCTCATAACCTCCAGACTGCATGGAATGAATGGTTGTCAAATTATAGAGATCAAGTCTAAGAAAGAAAACATGTATGGCCGTGCAGTGAATGAAACATTGAGTCTATAGTCAGAAAGAACCAAGTTCAAATGTGACCCCAATCACTTATTAGCTATGGGACTCTGGCCAAGTCATTTTACCTTGGTTTGCCTCAGCTCCCTCATCTCATGGAGTTTTTTGAGAAGCAAATGGGATAATATTCACAAAATGCTTAGCACAGTTTCGGACACATAACAGGGGCTTTGTTCAGTCATTTTTATTGTGTCCAACTCCTTGTGACCCATTTGAGGTTTGCTTTTTTTTTACAATTACATGTAAAAGCAATTTTTTACATTCATTTTTTAAAGTTTTGAGTTCCAAATTCCAAAACTCCCTCCCTTGGCCAGTAAGCAAACTGATATATATTATACATGTGTAATCATGTAAAACATTTCCATTGTAGTCATTTTGTGTAAGAAAAACAAACAAACAAAAAAAGAAAGTGGAAAATAGTACGTTTCAGCCTATATCCAGATGACAACCTACTTCTCTGGAGGCAGATAGCACTTTTCATCATGGCTACTTTGGGACTATCTTGGATCATTGTATTGCTGAGAAAAGCCATCCACAGCAGATCATCATACCGTATTGCCATTATTATGTACAGTAGTCTCCTGGTTCTGTTCACTTTCCTTTGCATCAATTCATGTAAGTCTTTCTAGGTTTCTCTGAAGTCATGCTGCTCATCATTTCTTGCAACATAATAGTATTCCATTTGTAATCATATACCACAACTTGTTCGCCATTGCCCATAGATGGCATTCCCTCAATTTCCAGTTCTTAGCCACTGCACGAAGAGCTGCTATAAATATTTTTGTACAAGTAGGTTCTTTTTTTTTTCATTTGGGGTTTTCTTGGCAAAGATACTACAGTGGTTTACTATTTCCTTCTCCAATTCATTTTATAGATGAGGTAACTGAGACAAATAGGGTTAAGTGACTTGCCCAGGGTCACACAGCTAGTAAGTGTCAGAGGTCAGATTTGAACTCAGTGTTTCCTGACTGCAGGTCCAGTGCTCTCTCCACTGTTCCACTTAACTGCCCAAGTAGGCACATGATAAATGTTTATTTCTATCCATTGTACTATATGTTGGGGAGTTATACCAAAGGTATTTTCACTGAATCTGCAGATGAGCCTGTGTATAATACTTTCACCCAGTTATAGAAAACTCACTTTATCGAATTGCATAAGAGTTTACAAGCACTAAAGACAAAACATATTAGCAGGACAGTAACTTGTGTCTTTATGGCTTCAAATTAATCTGCATATTATCATTGTTCACCATCATCACCATCATAGAAAGTCAAAATGATATAGATAAATCCCTGGGATCAGAAATAAATGAACCTATGACCTGCACACATAAAAAGAACTGCAGAAACCTGAGGAAGTAATTTAATGCCTTGGTGCTCCCAGGCAAATCTCTATGCCATGATCAACCAGCATTTATTAAGCACTTGCTGTTTGCCAGCCTGTGTGCTAAACCCAAGAGATGGAAACCACAGCAATTTAAGTGTCTGCCCTCAAGAGGCTTACATTCTAGGGAAGGATACAATGTGTCTATCATGGTATATGTGCAAAGTATATTTTATGCATCTAATGATTGTTAATGAAGATAATAGAAGAGAAAACTTCATCATTCAAGGGCACCAGAAAAGTCCTCTTGCAGAAGGTGTTGTTTAAACTGAGTCTTGGAGGAAGCCAGGAATTTAAAGAGGCAGAATTGAGAAGGTTGAACATTCCAGGTCTGAAAGGTAGCCATCAGTACAAAGGTACAGAAATGGGGCAAAGGCAGGGAGTGAGGGGTCACATACAGAGAAGACTCAATAGGCCAGTAGAGAACTTTGTACATCACGAGTACATAGAAGGTTGTAAACTGTAAGAAGTCTGGAAATGTAGTAAGGGATCAGGTAATGAAGAACTTTAAATGCCAAACAAAGGGCTTTCATTGGATCCTGAAGGTAATAGGTAACCGTTGCTATTCAATGAGGTGAGATGATTAGATCTTTGTCTCAGCAAAATCATTTTGTCAGCTGAGTAAAGGATAGATGGGAGTAAGGAAAGAATTACTTCAGAGATACCTATTACAAGGGAATTTCAATGTGGAGGTCTATAAGGATAAGAGCAAAAGTCATGGGTACATGATCAGAGAGAGAAGGGGACAAATATAAGAGATTTCCAGAAGTTAGGAATGGCAAGATTTGGCAATGGTTTGGATATGAATGGTGAGTGACAATGAGAAGTAGTGAATGACACTGAATTTGAAAGTAATTTTGAATGGGAAGATGGAAATGCCTTAAACTGTAGTAGGGAAATTCAGAAGAGGGAAGGATTTGCAGGGAGAGATATATATTATTTATTTTGGTTTTGGTTTTGTGGGGGCATGTTGAGTTTGAGATGCCTGTGGTATGTCTATTTAGAAATGTCTGATAGTCATTTGGTGATGCATAAACTTTAACTCAAGAGAAAGACTAAGGATACATACATAGATCTGAGAGTGATCAGCATAGAGATGATAATTAAACTGTAGGGGCTAATGAGCTCACTGAAAGAGATAGTAAAGAGGGAAAGAGAAGAGGGCCCAAGACAAAGATCTGTGGGACACCCACTCTTAGTAAGTAGGGAGAACATGGATGAATTTCCAGAAAAGGAGACTTAAGAAGGAGTGGTTAAGAAACCCAAAGCAGAAAGAATGTATAAGAGGAAAAAGTAATCATTATGTCAAATGCTACAGAGAGTGCAAGAAAGATCAGATTGAGAAAAGTGCATTGAATTTGGTAATTAAGAGATCGTTGGTTTTGATGTGTGAAATTTCAGTTGAACAATGAAGTTGGAAGCAAAATTGTTGACAAATTTAGCAACTATACAGGATGAAAGTTAGCAGGGAAAGTAGGATTAAATGTGTGTGTTTTTTTTTCCTTCAAGGAAACATGAGTGTGACGTGAGAGAAATGTGAGACATGAGTGTGCTTATAGATCACAGGGAAAGAGGCCACTGAGAGCAAAAGACCAGTGATTAAAGAATGGGGATGGCAGAGGCGGCAATTTGTGGGGGGTGGGAAGGGATGGGCTCAAGTGTGCATGTAGTGGGTTTTGATTTGACAAGAAGGGCCACTTACTCATCAGAGACTGGTGTGAAGGAGGAGATAGTAGAGAATGATGTCCAAGACAGGAGAGAAGAAAATATGCACTTAGCACGATGCCTGGAACACTGGAATATTGTAAGTGATTCATAAATATTTATTGAATTGAATTGAATAAGGGGAGAAGAACCATGTGACTCTGGGGAAACCACAATTTCTCAGAGATTCAGGAGTAGAGACAACCAAGCACACACTGACCTCCTTATGGGCTTAAGTTATAAAAAGCCTGTTCACAATAGCCCATCATGGTACCTTTGTGGCTTAGCATAGACTATCCCTCATTCCAGGAATGATTTTCCTTCTTACTTCAGGTTCTTGGAATCCTCAGCTTCTTTCCTGATCTTCCCAGTTTTTAGAACACACACACACACACAAACACACACGTGTGTGTGTGTTTGTGTGTGTGTGTGTGGAGAGAGAGAGAGAGACAGAGAGACAGAGACAGAGACAGAGAGAGAGAGAGACAGAGAGACAGAGAGAGAGAGAGAGAGAGAGAGAGAGAGAGAGAGAGAGAGAGAGGACAGCATTCAGTGATGGATAGATGGCTGACCTTGGAGTCAATAAGATCTGTATTCAAATCTCACATTTGACAAACAGTATGTGTGTAACATCTCACAGCCCTACACAACTCTCAAAAACAGGAATTCAAAGATGAATTGCTGATGGAGTAAAGTTTCCATGCCAAGAGTGTTGTAAGTCATATATGTCAATGCTGTATCCTCTTCCCTTACTGCCAATCACCCATGCTGCCCCCTTGGGTATAGAATGTGAATTTTTTTTGGAGGAGGAAGGCAAGGCAATTGGTGTTGAGTGACTTGCCCAAGGTCACACAGCTAGTAAGTGTGTCAAGTGTCTGAGGTTGGATTTGAACTTGGGTCCTCCTCACTCCAGGTTTGGTGCTCTGCTCACTGTGACACTTAGCTGCCCCTAGAATGTATGTTTCTTGAGGGCAATGGTTGTTTAGTTCTGTCTTTGTAGCCCCTAGAAGAGCACTTATAGCACAGTGGGTACCTGATGTTGGTTAGTGAATTGATTTGAACTTAAAGGGTGCTGTGGATTGTTGTTCTTACAACTATAAGCTTGAAGCTAATCCTGAACAGGTGAACCAGGAAGATGTGTTAATACAGCCCACCTCCCTTGCATGGAGGGCAGCTGGGTGGTGCAGTGGATAGAGCACTGGGCTTGGAATCAGGAAGGTTCATCTTCTCAAGTGCAAATCTGACCTCAGACACTGGACTCAACCTTGTTTGTCTCAGTTCCTTATTTGTAAAATGAGCTGGGGAAGAAAATGGCCTAAAGCACTCCAGTATCTCTGCCAAGAAAACCCTAAATGGGGTCATGAATAATCAGACACACCTCAACAACAACCCCTATATTCATCTTCCCTGGATTCCTTTGATGTAAAATCATGTCCTATCCTGCTCCACCAAAACAGCCCCAGCATTGTTGGAGAGAAGAACAGAAGAGAGTAAATTCCTCGGTTTACCATTTTCAATGGACAGAAGTCCAGGAGGGGCTTTTTGTGTTTCTAGGATATGACTTAACATTGTTGTTACTAATTGTACCTATATAAAGCCACAGCAGAAAGTGCAATGGCTCTGGAATCAGAGTGCTTGGCTTCAGATGCTCTCTGATACTCTCTGTGTGACCTTGGAAAAGTCACTAAACCTCTATGGATCTCAGTTTCCTTATCAGTAAATGAAAGGGATCAGACTGAATGGCCTTTGGGATCTCTTTCAGCTTTGTTCCCACAATCTATTATCTATTCCTATGATGATTGGGACATCTCTAAGCCATTTAGCAACATCAATATACAATAACCCTCTGTTGCTTCAAGAATTTTACCTTTCAAATTTAATGAAATAGATTGGGGAATTCAGCCTACACAGTGACTAGTAAACTCTAATTTACAAACAAGTCAAGAACACAGGAAGTCAGAATTTCAGTAGCTTATCATGCAAGAGGTTGTAAAATTATAGTTTCTGCAGGGACTTAAATTTTGCGTAAAAATGATAGTTATACTCAAACTCCAAAATGGGTTTTTTATCTTCCATTTCTTGCCTAATATTTTTAAAGTCATGAAATGAAGTTTTAGGTAATATTGGGAATGCATAAAATAAAGCTGAATGTTTTCAGTTAGCCCTCCTCTA
The DNA here is from genome assembly GCF_028583685.1 of Petaurus breviceps papuanus. Lineage (NCBI taxonomy): Eukaryota > Metazoa > Chordata > Mammalia > Diprotodontia > Petauridae > Petaurus > Petaurus breviceps. The sequence continues at coordinate 29,316,855 of NW_027185759.1, forward strand.
AAGTTGTGAAAAGTAATCCAGGCTCTGAAGCGATTTTCATTCTGGTTTGGACTTGCTCACTGAGACAAATTGTAATGTGTTATTTGCTCCTAAATGAACTTGGTTAGTGGGAACACTGCCAACTCATCCATCCAAATTATGTGCTTATTTATGGTCACCAAGTTGTATGCAAAGTTTCAGGGAATGAGGCATTTCTTTTTAGTCTTCACTATTTTAACACCATAAATAAAAACCATGGGAATATCAGGAGACTTGAGATCTCAGATTATAGAAACAATGAAGTACTGGGTCTATACTGAACTGTTCCCTAGCTTCCATTTCCATGTATGGCAATTTTAGGAAAGAAAAACGTTTTAGTAACTGCCAAATGACTAGAAAAGGAGGTAGGTCTGAGAATAACTGAATTTAACCTTGAAGAAGAGGAACAAAAATGCACCTCCCTCCCTTCCTTGTAGAGGTGGAAACCTCTATGTGTGGAACATCACATACATTGTCATGCTTGATGGATTCATGAGTTTTGCTAAACTTCTTTTTTTCTCTTCCTTTTTTATGCTTTGTTATAAAGGATGGCTTTCTGGGTAGTGGAGAAGGGATATCTTCTGTAATGAAGCTACTTTAAAAGCAAAAGATTTTCATATTTTTAATGCTTAAAAATATAACAAAAAAAAGAAATAGGCTCAGAGGAGAGACCTAAGATCTAGAGTTAGCCACAGAAAGAAAACATTAGATGTGCAGTCAGAAAAACTGGATGGAATCCTGACTCTGGTGCTTTCCATTTGTGACCTGGGTGACATCATTGGATCTCGAAGTTTCCTGTAGTGGGCAGTAAGAGGAATGGTCTAGTACTTCCTTTCTATTTCCAAAGCCTATTAAATTGTACTGTAGTCTTGCTTCTGTTATGATGAACTAAGTGACCTCAAAAATCATTAATTTCTTGACTTTCAGTTTCTTCTGCTTTAAAATGAGGTTAGATGATCTCTCAGTATCCCTTCCAGTTCAAAAATTCTATAAAGTTTACTGGTTTGATGGAGAAAAAGAGGAATAGAAATCTAGTGAAATGTATAGAGTTAACAGAAGCCTTTAATTTTTTGCTTTGATTTCCTAGCTTAATTGAGGATTCAAGAACATATTTCTTTGTTTTGTTTTTTAGAAGAGGAAATGAATTGGGTAACGATTTGACATCCCTCAGAGATTCCGGTTTTTCTTCCAAAAGGCCAGTCAGCCATTTACTAGGGAGTCCTTCATTGGCAGTACCATCCTTGACCATAGCACTGAAATTAATAGACATTTCCTGTCTACTGAGGATACTAGACTTCTTGTCCTTGAACCTTATGGAGACTTAGAAGTCTAAAGTCTCTAAGAAAAGTGTAGATCCACATCTGTGGAGAATCAAAAGGATATTTTGGGTATGCAGTTCTTTGGGGAAATCTCCAAAATTTGAAATTGCAAAGTTATGAATTAAATTAATTCCGAACATTATCCCTTGTCTTTGTTTCAATCTAAGATGCATTTTGAATGACTACTATGTGGTAGGTGTTGCATATGGAAGCAGAAAAAGAAATCAACTTCTATCCTCAAAAATGCCTCTTGGGAGATACAACATACACACAGAATAGAAAATATAATGTTTTGAGGGGAAAGAGAGAAGCATACAGTGCTAGACCAAGAGTCAGCAAGACCCAAGTTCAAATCCAATCTCAGACAATCACTATCTGTGACTCTGGAGAAGTCACAACCTCTGTTTGCTTCAGTTTCCTGGTCTGAGAAATGAGGATAATAATAGTATCTTCCTCACAAAGTTATTGTGAGAAACAAAGATAATATATGAAGAATATTTTGTAAAACTTAAAGATCTATATAAACATGAGCTATCATAGGATTTGCTTTGAATATATTTGGGGTTTGCTTAGCTGGATGCATATTGTTTATTCCCAAAAGATTGTAAGCTTCTTGAGGGCAAGACTTGTTTCATCATTTTTTTTCCTTTGTATCCTTAGCACTTAGCACACATAATAGGGGCTTAAATAATATTGACTGACATTGAAGGAATTAAGGATATGTAGGTAGGGAATGGTGCTGCTCAGGGACCTAAGTAGGTATGATATTTTCCCTACTCCCTGGGGGCCTTTGTTCCTTTGGATAAGGTAGGTATGCACACATGAATGTAACTAAACAAAGAACAATATGCCCAATATTAAGTAGCATAGCACCCTCGCTCCTAAATAGGCAAGAAAAATGGAGACAGATTCTAAAAATTAAAATAAAATAGTGTTACAATGGAGTCTCTTAATGTCTTTTCCAACCAAGACTTCAGTGATATGCAGATACCTTCCAGATCTAAAAATCTAGCCATAGTCTCTCTGAGCTCCAAGTCCAAATCACCAACTGCCTTTTGGACATTGCCAACTGGACACCCCATAAGCATCTCAAACTCACCATGTACAAAACAGAACTCCTGATCTTTCCACTCAAGCCCTCCTTTCTTCTGAAATTCTCTGTTTCTGTGAAGAGCATCCCACCCAGTCATCGGTCTGTTCTCTCATTGTCATTCCCTGCCCCTCACTCTCCCTCGTCCCATATATCAAATCCATTACCAAATATTGCCATTTCTATATTTACAACATCCCTCACATATATTCCCTTCTCTCTACTGACAGTCACCTCCACAGTTAAGGCCCTCATCACCCCTTGCCAGCACTGTTGCAATAGCTTTTTTTTTGCCTTTTGGAAGGCAATTGGGGTTAAGTAACTTGCCCAAGGTTACATGGCTAGTATTTTTTTGTGTTAAGTGTCTGAGGCCGGAACCGAACTCAGGTCCTCCCGACTCCAGGGCCAGCACTTTACTCACTGCGCCACCTAGCCGCCCCTGCAATAGTTTTTAAACTGGTCCTCTGGTCTCAAGTCTTTCCCTTCTCTAATTGGGTGACTTTTTTAAAGAGAATATCTAATCATACTGCCCTAGTGCTCAGTGAACTTCAGTGGCTCCTTATTACTTCTAGGATCAAATAGAAAGCTGTCCATTTGACCCTTAAGTTCTTTATTTTATGATTCTCTTTTCCCTTTACAAGCATCTCACGTTTTACTCCCATCCACCCAAAGCCAGACTAGCTTCCTTCTTGGTCCTCACATGGGATGCTCTACTTTGTGACTATATTTGAACTAGCTGTGCCAAATGCTTTGCCCCCTTGAACTCTGCCTCTTAGTTTCCCTGACTTCCTTCACAGAACTGCTTAAATCTCACCTTCTGTAGGAGACCTCTCCCCAGAAGGTGGCTAGTGCCTTCCCTTCTCAGATTACTTTCTATTAACTCTCTGAATCTTTATGTGTCTAGTTATTTACATGTTGGCTTCCCCATTAGACTGTGAACTCTTTGAGGACATGAAGTTGGTGGGCCTTTCCTTATGTCCGTGATGCTTAGTACAATGTCCATCACATAGGAAGCACTTAATAACTGCTTATTGACTGAATAACTCACTGACATGACACCACAGCATGCCCTGTAGAGCAAGGGGTCTTAATCTAATTGTATTTTAGTTTTCAAAAGTGGCCTTATAGACTAGGGACTACAGTCCAAATTGAGAATCTAGAATAATTAGTTGTTAGCTTGCCTATTCATGACCCTTTGCCAATTTTTTTTTTTGCTTTTTGGAGGGGGAAAGTAGGGCAATTGGGGTTAAGTGACTTGTCCAAGATCAACCAGCTAATTTTGTGTTAAGTGTCTGAGTCTGGATTTGAACTCAGGTCCTCCTGACTCCAGGGCTGGTGCTCTATTCACTGGACCACCTAGCCACCCCCATGCTAATCATTTTCTAATGGGTAGAACTGGCACATTCCATCATCCATTCTATTTCTCCTTTCCTTAACCTTGTGCAGAAGATGCTAAGGTCTTAGTGTGTACTTAGTGATGGTAAGTGATAAGGAAAATTAGCCCTTTGTAGGAAGAACGTGATAGTAAATATGGTATAATCCCAGATTTTGACTCAAGAGGTCAGGAGTTTTCTACTAAGTACTTATATGCCTTTAATCAAATTACTTAATACCTCTGGGATTCAGTTTCCTTATTTATAAAATGGAGAATACAATCCTTATACTACCTACTTCTCAGGATTATTGTGATAAAATTATTTGGAAACCCAAAAATTCTACAAAAATGTGAATTCTTAGTGGACAAACTAGCCCTGGCCATGAAAACAAGGATAGTTTCCTTCATAGAGCAATCAGACAGGTACCATCCTGGCTATAAGAAGCCCCATAATCTTATTTTCCCATGTTTTTCACACTCTTATATGGGTGCAATGAAAAGAATAAAACAGCAGTCAATTAACAAGCACATATGAAGCACTAATTATGACTGGATCCTGCCCTAAATATTGGGGATACAAATAGAGCCCCTTCTCCCCCAGAAAAAAGAGAAGTGGATTTAGAGACAGAGGACCTTGGGTCAAATTCCACCTCTTTAGCCTACTACCCATGTGATCTTGGGTGAGAGAGGGGGCTTCTCTGGGTCCCAATTTCCCCCTCTGTAAAGTGTGTGTGTACGTGCGTGTGTGTGTGTGTGTGTGTGTCTGAGAGAGAGACAGAGACAGAGAGAGAGAGACAGAGACAGAGAGACAGAGAGGAAAAGGGAGAGAGAAGGAGGAGAAGGAGGAGGAGGAGGAGGAGGAGGAGGAGGAGG
>NW_027185759.1:29321629-29333788 GCF_028583685.1 Petaurus breviceps papuanus
GGGGGGGGAGAAGAAGAAGAAGAAGAAGAAGAAGAAGAAGAAGAAGAAGAAGAAGAAGAAGAAGAAGAAGAAGAAGAAGAAGAAGAAGAAGAAGAAGAAGAAGAAGAGACAGAGGAGAAAGAGAAAGAGAGGGGAGGTAATGGGGAGAGAGGCAGACACACAGAAAGGTGGAGGGAGGGGGAGTTTGGGGCTATTTGGCCTCTGAGGTTCTTTCCCATTCTAAATCCATGATGCTATGACTTAAAACCAAATCCAACCTTTTTTGTTTACTTCTTGTGTTACCTTGGACAAGTCACTTCAAATCTCTGGGTCTCATTTTCCCCTGCTGATAATGGGGAAAGGTGGACTAAATGACCTATGAGATCCCTTACAGCCTTAAATCTTCTCTTTGCTCTGCCTCTCAGCTTCCCCCCTCCCCAAAGTGGGTGACTGACCTTTGCTTGTACTTTTGCTTGTAGTGAAGGACCCCTGCTCAGGCGGACACAGAGGATGCTCCCATATCTGTCTAAATGAGTATGGCATTGCCAGGTGTGCCTGCCACCCAGGGTACCATCTGTCTGCAAACAAAATGTCATGCATAGGTAAGGAACTGGGGCTAATGGCTTAATTGTGCAGTTATCTGAGATTTCATTGGGTTTCAGTTTGAAGGAGAACAGGTGGGAGAAGTATTTGTGGGTGTAGGCTCATACAGAAATGATTTCTGAAGTGGGGATACATTTGTCTTTGTTTATTTGCAAAGGTATTTTATGCCGTATTTTGAAATTCTGAAAAATAACAATGACAAAAACTACTTAAAGATTTTTGTGTGATTCAAATGGTAGTTTCAGAACTGATATTTCAAAAGGCTCAATAAGGAGGCAGGGATTTGTTCTTTTTTTTTTCTTTATAAGCTACAGCAAGAAAAGATGACCCTTGAATTGGAAGTGTATGCTGTGGAAGGTTCCTAGAATTTAGAAATCATTGTAACAAAGGGGAATTTTTTTAAAGCTCTCCTTGGAATAATAAGCTAAATGTTTCCATTTTTCTAAAAGAGAATACAGAAACACTTTCAATTCCAAGATTAATGTGATAAATCCATTATTCCATGACCAGAGGTGCTGAAGGCAGTTATTTTTGTGCAGCAAAATTTTCCTCTGGTAACTCATGAGGATTTTCTATTTATTTATTTTTTGCCATTGTAATATTTTCAAGAAAAAAAGAGAAACTCTCTGGTTTAGGATATCGACTATTTCCTGGCTTTCAAGGCAGATGCTTATTTTAAGCAAATAGAAGGACATTAGACATGCAAATTCTTGTTTAATTTAGCTCCTTTTATTGAGGAATTATGACTAAGCTGAAAAACTAAGAAAAATCTGTGTTCTCAAATTGAGTAGTCATGACTCAAGACATAGATTCCACTAACACATTGAGTGTTTCCTTTAGGGCTACTTGAAATATCTTTTACTGGGGGTGGGGTGGGGGTGGTGGGAGAAGCACACCTGTGATTTCATCCTTATGGGAACTCCTTGTGTGAAAATCCCCTTTCCGATGTAAATCAGCAACTCAATTGTAATTTATAGTCTTAGAGAGGTAAGTGAGGCATGTAGAGGTTAAATAATCTCTCCACATACACTCTGATAGTATGTTTCAGCAACAAGATTGGAAGTCAGATCTAGATGCTGTATGTTCACTCCATCCTGTTCTCGTTTTAAATATTGGAAGTAGATCATGGAAAATCTATTCCCTAGCTTACTGCACCTAGAGGTGATCCCAGATTCAATGGATTTTCTTCCATTAAACAATTGTAACACTTCTACTATACATATATATATATATATATATATATAATGCTAGGAGGTAGCATGGAGTAATGATGATGAGGAGGAGGAGGAAGAGGAAGACAATGATGAAAAGGAACATTTATTTAGCACTTTAATGATTGAAAAGCACTTTACAAACATTATTTCCTATGATCCCCATGACAAGCCTGGGAAGTTGATGCTATTATTCCCATTTTATAGATCCCGAAAACTAAGGCAGACTAAAGGTAAGTGACTTGCCAGGGTCACACAGTAATCATATATGAACTCAAGTCTTCCTCACTCAAGTTCTACCAACTCCATTGCTCTGTTCACCATGCAAACAAGTTGCGTGTAAGGGATAGGGTAGTGGATTGGAAATCTGACTTTGAAGTAAGCAAAATGTAACTTCAAATCCAATTTCTGACACCCAACAGTTGTGTGACCATGGAAAAGATGCTTAATCTCTGGACGCCTGTAGCAGCAAGCACCCCAGTGTCCCCAAGGTGCCTGCTCACACAGGTTCTTGGATCTGCTTTGTTAAAGGCAAGCAACTCAAAATGGGTTAACGAGCTTACTTTAATTAGTCAGACATATATCATTTACCTTGTTCAGGGGAAAAAGGTCAGCACCCCAAACTTCAAAATATACAGACAGAATTATCAAGACATTAACAGATCAAGTAGACAGCTTTCCAAACTGTCCAACCATTACATCCATACCCAGTCAACATCTGGGTTTCCACATCTGGGTTTTTCAAAGCCGGGGGGACTCTCAACAACGGCTTCCCAGAATTCAGATCAAATCCCAGAACACTTCTCAAAGTGAGTCCCAAAACAAAGCTACACATCAGGGCTTATATAGCCTTCTCCTGGCTCAGAGAATGTAACAACCTTTTGGACCCACTGGCCAATCAAAAAGTATCAACTGAAAAACAAGCCTCCCACCCCAGTCTCCAGGTGCACTTTAGCCTAGGGGCAGGGAAGATCTTTAAATTTGCATTTTCATTACAATGCCCCAGGTAATGCTATAGGATTACAAATAAGAGCAGGTCAGCAAAGAAAGAGCAAGATGGTGCATGACCCTCATCCCAGCTGCTGGCAAAGGATAGGAGGTATGCTAGATAGGAGCCTGAATATGGAGTCAGGAAGACCTAAGTTCAGATCTGACCTTAGACACTTACTAACTGTATGACCACGGTCAAATCACTTAACCTCTGTTTGCTTCAGTTTTCTCAATTATTAAATAGGGGTAATAAGGGGTAGCTAGGTGGTGCAGTGAATAGAACATCAGCCTTGGAGTCAGGAGGGCCTGAGTTCAAATCTGACCTCAGACACTTAACACTTACTAGCTGTGTGACTTTGGGCAAGTCACAACCCCAATTGCTCTCCAAAAAGCAAAAAAAAAAACAAACATATGGATGATAACAATAGCACCTACATCACAGGGTTGGAATGAGAATCAAATGAGATAATAATTGTAAAGAACTTAGCACAGTGCCTGACACATAGTAGGTGCCATATAAATACAAGCTGGTCATCCTCCTCATCAATATTATTATCCTTAGTTCAAGAGTTCTGAAGTACAATATGGCTAAAGCTGATCTAATCTCCACCCTAAGTCCAGCACCGATATGGCAAATCCTAAGGAGTGAAGGATCATGAGGGTGTCTAAGGAGGGGTGTGACATAAGAAAAGACTGTATTAGCATTTTTTTTGAAAATGGAAATTTGAAAAACTGTATAGGGATGTTCAATTTTTGTAGCTGTCTTGTAGGTACTGATTAAAAGGAAGCTGGCCATATTGCCTCTTTGGTTACACAAGGCTTATAGTTTGTGTGGCATTTTTCATAGCAAACATAAGCAAGAGGAAAAGGCATTTCTTCAGTATGAGTTATCTGCTACTGTGCCCATACATCCCAAAGACTCTAAGTACAGGGAAAGGAAAACATTTTAATTTACTGTTAATGTTGTGATTTGTCCCTCAGTTGGTGATTACAGGGCATAAAGCCAAAGCATGTTTATTTTTGCAGACATTGACGAGTGCACAGAAGGTAGTGCTCAGTGTGCCCACCATTGCGTCAACACCGTGGGATCTTTCACCTGTACCTGTAACCCTGGCTTTGAACTTGGTGCAGATGGAAGAAAGTGCTACAGTACGTGAGGAGCCCAGAACAGCTCCTGACCTAGTAATCCAAAGGGTGCTGGTGATGTTTTCTCAAAGCATGAAGTTGTGCTTTAAGCCTCAACATTGGGCAACTTATCCAAAAAAATACCTACTTAGAATCCTATAGTGAAAAAAGGACTTTAAGGGTGACCTAGACCTCGTCCCTCATTTTATTATGAACTGAAATCCTCCCTCTAAAATAAATCTGTGACCTATCACCACTGGTGTTCCCTTTAAGGAACGGATAACAACCCACCCTTGCATGTCTCCCTTGCCTTACTCTTGTCCATGAATTTCAGCTCATTGTGCTCGGAGCCTTCCTTGTTCCTTCTTGACATTTCAAGCTCACTGGTACAGCCCATGGGATCTCCACTGGTTTCCCCTCATCTTTGCAGTGTGAACAGCCCATCCTCTTGATCATACATTTCTGGAATTCTTTCCTCCACTATCACTTTTTAATTCCTTTCTTGTTCTATTTTGTAGCCAGTAACCATTCATCCAGCACCATTATTATTATTACTGCCACTAATTATAACAACAGTTTGCTCTTAAAAAGTATTTTATAACTTAACATGTTCTTTACTTATAACAATTCTGGGTAAGAATGTAAGCTCCTTGAGGACAGAAACTGCATGATTTTTAATATATGCCAAGCCCCTAGTAGAGTGAGTGGGCATATATTAAACAGTTGATAAATGTTTGTTGTTTGATTGACCTAGGCAATGCAAGAATAGAATTACCCATTTTCTAGATGAGGCAAATGAGACTCCAAGAAATGAAATGGCAAGTTTCACAGCTAGTGGTGACTGAACTCAGAACTAAAACCCAGGCCACATGTCTCACTGTCTAGTGTTCTTCCTGTTCTGCTGCTATGGACAGGAAAAGGAAGAGAACAAACATCTATTAAACACCTACTATGTGCCAAACACTTTACAAACATTATCCTATTTGATCCTCACAAGAACTCTGTGAAGTAAGTTCTGTTATTATCCCCATTTTGCAATTGAGGAAACTGAGGCAGACAGAAGTTAAGTCACCTGCTCAGGTCTTCCTGACTCTAGGTCCAGCACTGTATCCCCTGCACCATCTAACTGCTTTCTCACCCTGAGAAAATGCGCTGGAAGGCTGATCTGATTTCCAATCCTGCCTCAGATTTTTGGACAGTTGTGTGACCCTGGAAACATCACTCAACTGAGCCTCAGTTCCTTTATCTGTAAAATGAGGGGATTGGCCTTGATGGCCTCTAAAGTCCCTTCCAACTCTAAATTGATGATCCTATGGATTTCTTGAGAAGAAGTTACTTGGCTAATGAGGAATTGAGAAAAATGGTAATCCCTAGGCTTAGGGAGCCCAAGACTTAGAGATATCATACAATGTGCTGCCTTCACACAACTACTAAATGTTGGAGGCCATATGTGAACCCAAGTGTTCCTGACTCTGAGTCCTTTGCTCTCTCCTCTTCTCTTCTCTCTGTCTACACTATCCTCAGTGTTGATTGATCATTCATCAGTTTCCCATGGGAGCTCAAGGAAGGAGAAATATTAATAATGGAGTCATCTTTATAAGGCAATGTCTGGCAAATGACCATCTATTAATAGCTCGGGATCATATTGGGTCAGGAATAAGATCTGCAGGTCCATCTATTTGGTTTTGTTCTGTTTTTCCCAGTTTGAACCACACTCCCTACAGTGGCTTGGCTATTACCTTGGCTATTAATTCCATTGAACTGCCCACTAAACTAATCACTGGAGGAGGAAGTTGGGAAACTCACTGAGGAATATATAACTTGGGACTTATAGGGAGACTGTGAGTATCCTGACCCCTCTTTCCATCACCCCCCGATGGGACATGTATCTCATTTATTCTTCTCTGGAGTATGACCCTGCTGAGGTCTACAGCATGATATTCACATTCCATATGGACCTTGGGGCTGGTGACCCCCAAATTAAGTTTTCTCCTATTGCTAATTAACCCCCATTAATTAATTAACCCCAATTAATTAATTGTTAGTTAAAGATTAACCCCCACCTTCTTCCTAACACACCCAATTACTGCCCTTGGTAAAATCTCTTTCTGTCTCCTTCCACACCCTCCTCCCCAACCCACTTAGTCCTCCTCCTTTGCTCTCTATGTTCTTCTCCTAACCCTTAAGGCCCTTTCAGTCTGATGGAAGTCATGTTCACTTATTTTTTTTTGCTTTTTGGAGGGGGAAGGCAGGGAATTTGGGATTAAGCGACTTGCCCAAGGTCACACGACTAGTAAGTGTTAAGTGTCTGAGGCTGGATTTGAACTCAGGTCCTCCTGACTCCAGGGCCAGTGCTCTATTCACTGAGCCACCTAGCTGTCCCATTCATGTTCACTTTTTAACCTGTGTTCCTATATACTTCACCTTTTCCAGGACTGCCTTAAATTCCTCCTTATTTCAATCTGGTACTGACTCTGCTCAGTTAGCACCATTTCCTTTGAAATCATTTCAAGTGGCGCCTATGCCTTTTCCTACTCCTCCTGACTCATGGGCCAAGAAAAAGGGATGGTCACACTCTTTATTCTCTACCAACATTTATAAGACACAGAGTTAGGAGGGACCAAGGCCACTATTTTTATATTGCCACTGGGATCACTGTGCTGGAAGGGACCTCAGAGGTCATCTAGCCCAATGCCCTTATTTTACAGATGAAGAAACTGAGACTCATCTATCCCATGAGATAGGGGTAAGGCAGACACTTGATAAAAGTTATAGCACTATAGCAATGTGAGTTATGAAGATTATGGTGATTTGTGTACCTGACCCTTCCTATCTCCTTTACATTCTCTTCCTCGCCAATCTCATCCACTTGAAGTCCTTTAACTGTTGCCTTTAATTTTTGACTCCATAATTTATTTCTCCCATACTGCCCTTAACCTTGAACTCGAGACCCAACTGCTTCTTTTATGGTCATGGATGGTGCACTGGAAACTCAATCCTAACATGTATGAAACCATCTTCACCAGGTTTTGTGACCCTGGGTAAATCTCATAAACTCTCTGAGCTTCAGTTTCCTTATTAGTAAAACAGAGATATCATTCCCTGAGCTACTTACTTCACACTGTTGTGAGGAAGGAGCTTTGTAAGACCTAAGGCATTCTTTTCCCCTCTATATCTGGGATTTCTTTGATGGAGGAAGCTGCTGGTTTCCTGGAGAGTTGGGAGATCAGGTGACCTACCTGGGGTAACACAGCCAGTGAATGGCAATACTTGAACCCAGGTCTGGCTCCAAGAACACCTTTCTAAACTATGTTTTGCTCTCACAAGACCCTATATAATAATAATGATACCTGATTAATCTGTAAGTTCCTCAAGACAGGGAGCATCTCATGTTCATATCTATGTCTCCCACACGCCCTTATGTATCAGGAAGCCTTCCACCCATGTCTTTTAATGAATGTCTCTCTATGTGCAGACACAAGGCTCAGAGAACCAAAAAGGAGGATTCATGACAGATTCCTTTCTCCAGTGTGCCTCAATAATTGTTTTCCACCATTAAACTGCACAAAATTTCCTTTATATTGATGGGAGTTTTGAGCACGTGAGTGGGTAGGTGTGTCAAATTTAGAAGGAGAAGAGACTTTAAGAAGCCATTTAGACCAAGTCCTCATGAGTAAACTGAGTCCCAGTGAGAGGAAGTAAAATACTCAAGGTCATATGAGTATTATTAACCCAGCTCTCTTACTCCAAATTCTGTGGTTTTGCCACATAACACCCATAAATTGTGCTTTCAGGTTTTCTTTCTTTTGCTTGTGTTTGGTAATCAGATTCACCTTACCTTCTCCTCTGCTTTCCATTTCTAAATTTGAAAAGAGAAAATTTGATTTTGAATTAAAAATCAGCTCTGATTTAGACCTCAAAGTATTTAGAGTTTAATTCTGTTGTCCATAAGGATGGGAACTGGGCTCCTGATCTCATACTCTAAGGAACTTCCCAGAAGACAATGAGCCCCTTACAATGTATAGTCTTGGAAAGCTGTTTAGAACATGGAAAGGTTAAGTGATTTGTCCAGGGTCACACAAGCCAGTTTGTAGTAGTTTTCAGTTACAGTAATAGTAACAGTAGAGTTTTCAGATAGGAGGCTCAGTGGATAGAGGGCTAAACATGGAATCAAGAAGGTCTGAATTCAAATTCTGCCTCAGACACTTACCAGCTATGTGCACTGGACATGGTACTTAACCTCTGTCTGCTTTAGTTTCCTCATATGTAAAATGGAGATAATAATAGTACAGTAGCAGCAGTGGTAATAGTAGTAGCAGTAGCAGCAACAACAGTAGCAGCAGCAGCAGCAGCAGCAGCAGCAGGAATAGCAGCAGTAACATTAGTAGTAGCACCAGCAGGAATAGCAGCAGTAATAGTAGTAGTAGCAGCAGCAGGAACAGCAGCAGTAATAGTAGTAGTAGCAGCAGCAGTAGTAGCAGCAGTAGCAGCAGAGAGCCACTGGAGTTGATTGAAGAGGGCTTGACATGGTGACATAGTCACGCTTGTGCTTTGGGAAGACAATTTTTGACAGCTGAGTAAAGGATGGACCAGTATGGGAGAGTCTTGAGGCAGGAGACTCACTAGCAAGTTATTTCAATAACTCAGACAATGTGATGAGGTCCCACCCTACAGCAGTGGCAGGACCAGGAGAGAAGAGACAGGATGGAGGTAGAAATGATAGGATTTGGTAACTGATTATACAGAGGAGAAGAGGGGTGTGTGTGTGTGTGTGTGTGTGTGTGTGTGTGTGTGTGTGTGTGTGTGTGTGTGTGTGCCCATGAGAGAGAGGAGAGTGAGAAAGAGAAAAGAAAGAGAATGAGAAAGAGAGAGAGAAGAGAAAGAAAGAGAAAATGAGGAAAAAAAGATAAAGTGAGAGAGAAAGAGAGGAAATAGAGGAAAAGGGAAGAGGGAGAAGGGGGCGATACAATAGCAGATGACACTTAAGTTGTAAGATTGGGTGACTGGGACGATGATGGTCCCCTTGATAGTAAAAGGAGGTTAGGAAGAGAGGAGAGATTGGGGGAAAGATAATGAGCTCAGGTCATGTTGAGTTTGATCCCATGTCCTTTGATTCCAAAAAAATAACATTCTCCCCACTATCCAACCTTTTTCTTTAGAATATAAACTTGAGAGGAAGGACAGCTTGATTTTTATATGTATATCTTCAGAGACTAGCACAATGCCTGGGACTTGGTTGGCATCTAATAATTGCCTGCTGAAGGATTGTAGGAAGAAGGACATAACATGCTGAAGTCATCATTTACACAAAGTTTTGAAATATTGAGCAACTAACCACTTGTAAATATCTTCACTTATCTGTACCCTGATATGAGCATGTGTTTGTGTGTTTGTGTGTTTGTGTGTGTGTGTGTGTGTGTGTATCTGTAACAGGACCCAGGTCAGAACTCCACATTCCTATTGATGCTTGAATAATGCTAAAATTCTGCATCCTCCAAATCACAGATTTGGGAAGAATTTCTGGAGCCATTTAGAGCAAGACCTAGCGGAATAAATCTCCCCTCTGCAATAGAAATCTGCAGTTGCTTTATTAAGGGGGTGATTTGCCAGTGTAGCTTTGAGCCCTGGCGATATGGGCCTGACTTGAAACTAGCCGAGTTTGGCTATGGGATAACATTAGCCTCTTACCAGTAGGCCTAGATAAATTAGATAGGAGAGGAGAATTAAGTGCTAATTAGGATTCAACATCTTCTGAAGTTCATCTTTCTCTGAATGCCCTGGGGAATCCTCTCAGGCGATGGGAGAATGTGAGCTGATTTTTCTTACTTATTAATATTTGGGTTTTTTTTTTAATATAGCCAGAGGCTTAGGGGATGGGTGCATTTTACAAATATGAGAAATAAAGTCTCTTGCAGTCTGACTGGTACACTCTCAGGGAGTAAAGCATGACCTATTATTGTGAAGAAGGAGGCAGTTATTGCTAATGAGTTACTGGGTACAGGATTTCTATGGAATTTACTTGGGAAAGCACTTTCCCCTAGAGTAGCATACATTTTGTGCGTAATGTATTTTTCTAATTCTTTTCCTTATGTGAATAATTGACTTAGTCTTCTCTAGAGTCCCTCCCCCAGACCTGGATGTTTTCAAAAAGTGATACACAGTTTGTTCTCAGCAAAACATTAATATTTTAAGTTGTTTTGGATTCTGTGCAATAAGTGAATGTTTTTCCCCCAGTTCATGAAAGTGTTTAACAATGAATGATCCTTCATTCATAAAACAAGGCCATCAGATGATGACTTTTTTTCTTATTCCGCACACAAATACACTATTTTATTCCTTTCCTGGGAGAACAATTTCTTCTATTTACGTAATTTTTCTCATAGGGCCTTGAAGCACCTGCCTACCTGACCACTTAATTTGTAAAATCCTCTCTACTGCCCTGGTTTACAGATGGGAGAATCCAATCAAGTGAAGTTAAGCCAAGTGACATAGCCCCAGGTTATACACCAATCAGCAATGTCAAGGCCTTCTCCAAACTATATTTCTTGCTTCCTCTCCTTTTTATCAGATGACACTTCTTTTTAACATCAGATATTTATTTAAAATCTGAGAAATTGTTTTAATTTTTTTTCATTTAAGTTTAAAAATCAACAAAGAAAATGATTTGCTTTTGTACTTGGACACAGAAGTTCAGCTTATTTCCTCACAGTTTGTTCCTATGTGCTCCAAGATTTCATCAAATCCAAAAGCTGACATAAAAATTGAAAATACCTATATCACCCTGGCACTTCTCTCATGCCCACTGGCACTTGCTGTATCATGAGTGTGATGCAGGAATCTAGGATAAATGTTTTCAGACTGATAGACTTTTTCCTCCCCGAGCCACAAAAGCTAAGTTAAGAATTTATCAAGTACAGTAAAATCCTATTAAAAAGCATATCACTCTGCCATAGATTGGGGTAGACTATTGGTCAAAACATAGCCTCTGTATGTAGTCACACACACACAATCTTTCTATCAGTCTTATCTCTTCTCTCTCTCCATTTTTCTTCCCTGTTCCTCTCCCTCCTCTCCTTCCTAACCTCTCTCCCTCTCCTGTATCCTATATTTCTTATATACTTTGTCTCTCTCTCAAACTCTTATCTCCTTTTCCATTTCCTTCCTTTCATCTTCTCTCTCAAGCTTTCTCACATATTTTATGTTTCTTATCTCTTCTGTCTCTCATCCTTTTTCTCATTCTTCTCTTTTTTGCATTTCCTATACTTTCATCTCCCTCTCTCCCTACACCTCCCTCTTCAAATTCTCTAACAAATCCTATCTTTCTCATCTGTTCTGTATCTTCTCTCATCATCTCCTGTCTCTTCCTTCTCCCAGTTTTCTGTCTCTTTTTCACACCACACACACACACACACTTATCCCCCTCCCCCCCCCAAGATGGCTTAGAAGTCATAGATTAAAAGGTCTAAGCAACCTAAGAACTAAAAACAATGTAGAGAAAGTTCCACCCACTGAAAGTGAAAAATGAGTGCTGGCTGAGTGGTTTAATTGGTGGTTAATATTTCTGCATTCTTTATTTATAATCACAAAACTTAGAACCTTGTCACTTAATGGATTATTTCCCCAAGAGAGTGGGCAGACTTCTGGAAAAAGCACCTGATTTGGATTCAAAATATATCAATTTAAATCACACCTCTGCCACTTACTCTGTGTGTGATTTGGGACAATTTCCTTCAGCTTTTACTTTGTTCGATTATAAAATGTGTGTGTGTGTGTGTGTGTGTGTGTGTGTGTGTTGGGGGGGAGGGGATGAACTGCCTACATGATTTCTATAAAGTTTTTAGATCCCTAAGATCTAAAGTGATCTGTACATTGACCATCCAAGGGACTGCCTTGCTAATTCTGAGAGGCTCATCTCCTCATATGCAGCAGGCTACTGAATTGTTTCTCAACAGGAAATCTCAAGACATAACTTGTGGGTATGAGTTGATTGTCCTTCTGGAGTCTGACCTTGTCTTACTACACTGCAAGTGTGTTTCCCAGTTTGGGGTGCCATGTGTTAGGGAGAACATTTATCAGCTGGAAAATATGAAGAGGAGTACAGCCAGGCGTCTAAATGAAGAAGAAGGAGGAAGAGGAGGAGGAGGAGGAAGAGGAGGAAGGAGAAGGGGGAGGAGGAGAAAGAGGAGGAGGAGGAGGAGGAGGAAGGAGAAGGGGGAGGAGGGGAAAGAGGAGGAGGAGGAGGAAGAGGAGG
>NW_027185759.1:29334188-29361688 GCF_028583685.1 Petaurus breviceps papuanus
GGAGGGGAAAGAGGAGGAGGAGGAGGAAGAAAGAAAGGGGAAGGGAGGGAGGAAGATTTATATATAACATTTTACAAATATTATCTTATTTTAACCTCACAACAATCTTGGAGAATTAGATATTATTATCCCCATTTTACAGATGAGGAAACTAAGACAGAGGTTAAATGCCTGATTCAGGGTCACACAGACATTGTGTTTGAGGTCATCATCAACCTCAAATCTTTGTGACTCCCTATCCTAGCCCTCTATCCGCTGTGTCATCTAGCTGTGTAAAGTGCCTTGGCCATCTGAGGAAGAGTGATAAAACTGGCCCTATTTGGTGTGTAGAAGAGAGGACTGGGGGTGGGGGTGGGGGACATGATAGCTGACTTTAGATGTTTGAAGGGTGGTGCTCCTGAGGAAGACAGGTTAGCCTTGTTCTTTCAGGCAGAGCTAAAAGCAGTAGAAAATGGCAAAATCACATCTTCACGTAAAGAAAAACTTCATAATCGAACTTCCTGCCAAAGCTTCCCTTTTGGACCGGACTACCTCTAGAAGTGGAGGGTTCCCCTTTCAATGCAGGTATTTCAGCAAAGTTTACATGACCACTTAATTACTGGATATGCTGTAGAATAGATTCCTGTTCACGTAGAGGTTGGACTAGTTAGGCTCTGATCATTTTCAGTTCTGAGATTCTGTGACTCAAATGTTAACCATGAAGTCAGAGTTGTTGCAGACCGCACTGGTATAAGGAACACCCAAACCAATGGAAATAGAGACCTTTGAAGTCCGGCAGAAATACTTGTCATTGTTCATATGGAGAAACAGGCTGCCTTATCAGTGCTACCCGAATGCAAAAACTTCTCAGGACCATTCAGAACCATTGAAAGTAATTATTATTATCAGCAGCATCATCCTAATGATGATGAGGATAATTATAATAATAGCTTGAACTGAGGTTTTCAAAACACTTTCCTTGCGTTAATCAATTTGATCCTGGCTACGCTCTGCTAGACGGTTACTGATATGGCGAATGACTCATTTACTCATTTCTTTAAAATCCTGAGGTTTTCTGTAGCCCTCGGTCCACAGAGATGAGTTTCAAGAGTTCACAGTATTTGTGACAGTCCCATTGGAGATGAGCTCAGTGTTAAAGAGTTCTTGGGCTTCTGCTTTTCTGGTACTGTCATGTTGCTTTTTTCCCCACCAAAGTTTCCCCCCAACAGGCAGTGGGCACTCGGTGTGTTGCTGGAGTCTAAGCAGGTTACTCTGTTGTTATGCTAATAACACTCTTTCCTTTGTTTCCTCTAAGGGATTGAAATGGAAATTGTCAATAGCTGTGAGCAGAACAATGGGGGCTGCTCTCATCGATGTGAGCACTCAACTGGTGGGCCCCGTTGTTCTTGTAACCATGGACACCGTCTTGATGCGGATGGAAAAACATGCAAAGGTAATCTATGGCAAACACCGTCTTCATTCTGAAGTTGCCCTGAATTCATCCATCCTTTCCATCCCTTATTACAGTCCACTTTACTATGCCCTGAATCCCTCTAGCTGCAAAGGGGAGTGGATTGAATCAAAGCTCTGGCTACTGGGTGAATGTATAAGAAAGTCAACTTGGCCAGAAGGAGGTTTAATTAATGGTCAAATGCTTAAGTTGAAGGGAATTTGTTTTTATAAAGTGAATGAATACACTATTATTATTGTGTATTATATATTGTATTATATTATATTTTTGTGTATTATATATTGTATTATAATACACAATATTGGGCAGCTAGGTGGCGCAGTGAATAGAGCAATGGCCATGGAGTCAGGAGGACCTGAGTTCAAATTCAGCCTCAGATACTTAATACACACACACACAAAGCTAGCCATGTGACCTTGGGCAAGTCACTTAACCCCAATTGCCCTCCAAAAAGCAAATAATAATAATAATGATACACAATATTATCTTAGGCATGTAGAATCAAAAAGTTCCAAAAGTTTGAAGTCAATGTCACATGCAAGCCAAGTACCAAATAAATCGAGAGACCTGGGTTCTAGTCTTAGCTTCATTGTTAGCTGTTCTATTACCTTGTGCAATTTATATCAGCTCTCAGGGCCCCAATTTTCTTAACAGCAAAATGTGGAGGTTTTGTTGCATGTTATCTAAGGCTCCTTCCAGCTCTCATACATTCAGCAAGTCTATGACATTAATACATCATATAATAGGGACTCAGCTAAGCATGGCTCCCTGGCATATTAATGGCCCGCTGCAGATTTTTAGCTTTGCTATAGAGGACAGCTGTGCTCCAAAAGGACATTTATAGAAGTATTCTCCTCAGCTCTCTCCCTCTCTCCGTATGTCAGTGTTGCTTTCAATAGGAAAGTCTCCTCAAGTATTACCAGAAATGATGTGATTTGAAACAGCTCAAGGACAGCTGACATGAGGAAAGGAAATTCCACTGTAAGCATGCTTCAGGGATGAAATATGCAATCTAGTGCTACTGAGAGGAACACATTCCTACTGGATGTGGGGAATGGCAACACTGATGAACCAAGGTAGTCTCAGCTCCAGTTCCACCTGCTTAGAATGTCCATATTGCTAAAACACAATCCTTAAGCACAGTATCATCAGATTTTGTTCTTGCCAGCTTAGTATCACAGTGCCTTCCCTCCTTTTTCCATTGTTCAGTCATCTCAGCCATGTCTGATTCTTTGTGACGCCATTTGGGGTTCTCTTGGCAGAGATACTAAAATATTTTCCCATTTCCTTCTCCAGCTTTTTCTGCAGATGGGGAAACTGAGGCAAACAGCATTAAGTGACTTGCCCAGGGTCACATAGCTAGTTAGTGTCTGAGGCCAGATTTGAACCCAGGAAGATGAGTCTTCCCGACTCTAGGCCAGGAACTCTATCCACTGCACTACCTAGGTTCCCCCAACCCTCACTTCTACTCCCACACAAAATTCAAAAGAACCACATGACATTTCTTATGCCTAATGTTAATTGGATTGGAAACAAAATTTATTTTGATTTTTTTTAATATTGTGACCACTATTTGATAAATTTGGAACCAACTTAATTATGGCTGAGAATCACTTCCCTGAATTGGAAGGTTTGTGCTTTTAGCATTTGAATGAAATGCTTATTCTATGCTTTACACTGGTTTCAGAAATTTTCTAATCATTAAAGTGATGCTGCATAATAATCCTACATTGTAGGTGGTATTGGACTACATGAAAGGTTCAGTGACAGGAGAGGCATTCCCCCTCAAAACTGATTGCTCTTCTCGCTTCCTTTCCATGTAAAACACACAATGTGTGAAAGTTTTACTCATCTCGTTGGGAAGTCAATCAATGTATCGAGAGCTTCTACGATACAGCTGATAGAACACTTAATTCATAATCAGAACTCTCGTGTTCAAACCCCATCTCTGTCTGTCTACTGTCTATGAGACTTTGGGCAATATGCCTAACATGCTTGGGCCTCAGTTTCGCCATGTACAAAATGAGGTTATTAAAACAGCTAGATGGTACAGCAGATAGGGTCTGCAAAGCGGGAGACCTAGACAAGTAGCTTATCCTGTCTTGGTCACATCTTCCTCACCTATAAAATGGGAAGATTGGACTTAGTGGTCTCTACCACCCCCTTCAGCTCTAAATCAACCATCCTATGACCCTCTACCTGTCTTGCCTACCAACTGAGTGCAATAATAAATTTCAATCATCTGTTTTCTAAGGGTCTTGCATTTTCATTGCATATATTTATATATGTAGATGTCCTCACCTCCCTTTTATTGTATAAAATCTCTTTGAGAACAGAAGCATTTAATTTTTGTTGCATACTTCCAGGGCCTACCATAGCATCTGGCATGCAGTTAGTGCCTAATAAATGCTTGTTGGTTGATTGGCTGGTTGACAGTAGTGAAACATAATGAGTTGTCTTGAAGTATTGGAGATGAAATGACTTGCCTACATTCCATCCAGTAGTAAATAGAAGAACCAGAATTTGCACCCAGGTGGATCTAACTCCCAAGTAAAGCACCCTCAGCACCACACATTTAGAAATGTCAAAGTTATAGCTATTATTATAATAAAACATGTAAATCCTCCTTTCTCTTTTGCTCTCCCTTTGCTATTACACTAAACTTGACCTCTGCTAAGCTTATTCTTAAAACCCCCTACTTGGCTTGGAGTCTCACTGAACTTTGGAAAGTAGAGTTCATTCAAGATCTTGTTTGCTGCTAGGAAAAATAGCATCTGCCAGGGTCAAAATGCAGAAATTGCATATTTATGAGATTTCAACAGTCAACACAACAAAGTCATATTGTTTATTACTCAAGTTTATTTCATTTTCCAAGAATAAATACCACCCATATCCAAAGCCCAAACATTCATTAAAGTAAATGCAATGATTAGTTTGAAGTGTACACAATTTGCTTATTTATCTGAAAATAGGTTAAGGCCACAGATGTTTTCTGCAAATGCTCATGCAGAAAGTAAAATTAAGAATTTTCCTTTTAGCCTCTTGTAGTATTAAATGCTTTTAAAGTGTGTGTCTGTAATAGTGTGTAGGTAATCAAACTATGGCAAACAATACATAAATAGGTGTGAAAATAAGCCAGCACATCTACAAATGGCCAGGACGGTCTTAGCCAATCGCCAGACCAACTAAGGTCATTCAGCACCCATTGAAATACAATTATAAAGGTGGGAGGAGGAGAGCTAACAGTAATGAAAATAGCGAGTTTCCACTGGCCTTTGACAAACAGAATATATTAATGACCCTTTAGATTACTGGGGTTCTTAATCTGGAGTCCATGAACTGTTTAAGATATATTTTGATAACTCTATTTTAATATAATTGGCTTCCTTTGCAATTTACTTTAATTTTACTTGTAAAAACATTATTCTGAAAAGATATCCAGAGGCTTCACCAGAAAGGGTCCATAACTAAAAGGGTCCAAGAACCCTTGCTTTCCAAGATATTTAAGAGACACTAATATTAGATATTTGCCTAACAATTTAGAATTAGGCTAAAAAAGTCATGAACTTTGATCCAGAGAATTCATTGCTATGTAAATAAACCAAAGAAGTCTGTGGGGAAAAAAAGATTCTATATAAACTGAAATATTTAATAATAAGCCCTTTTGAAGAAGCAAAAAAGTAGAGAAAAGTAGAGTTCCATCGACTGGAGAATGGCTAAAGAAATGATGCAACAATATATGGAATATTGCTGTGTTTCTTTATTATGATGAATAAAAAAATGATGAATATAGAGAAGGTTCCTATGAAGTGATACAAGGTAAAAGAAGCATAAATGGGGAAACATGGTAAAAGATAATACGAATACAGCATTTTAACTTTAGCACAACTCTTTACTTGTATTTCCTAATTTGATCCTTGGAATAACTCCATGAGCTAGGTGCTATTATTACCACCCCCGCTTTACAATAGAGGAAACTGAGGCTGATAGGGTTTAAGTGACTTGCCCAAGGTCACATACCTCATAGGTATCTGCATTAGGAATTGAACTGAGGTTTTCCTGATTGTAAGATCCTTCGGCTCTCTGTTCAACGGTGCCATTTAACTACCTCAATGATTAGAATAACAGAAGCACCCAGAGACCAAAAACAATAAAAAATATCATCTGAAATGAACACTATGTAAATGATGAAGTTTGGCTTCAGAGAATACAGGCATGTGCTTCTCTCCCTACTTTACAGTGGTGGTGGACGATGTATGTGGCAGATCACATAGACTGTTGGCTTTGATACATGAATTGATTAATTTTAATGGACTTCTTATTTTTCTTTTTGTTGTTATTATAAAGTAGGCTTTCTAGATGGGGAAGGAAAAAAGGATAAATTGGGAAATAAAGGAAATATAAAAACAAAATCATCTCACCAAGACTTTTAAGCACCTATTAGATACTTCAAATAGGTCTTGGGACATAGTGTTTATAAATGATCTTTCAATCAATCTGCCAGGAACTGGGCTAGACACTATGAATTCAATGTCAAAAAAGGAAAAAATACCCCAGCTCTATAGATGCATTGCACTTTATCTTCAGAGACACAGACATATATTTTGAGTAAATAGAGCTTAACTATAAATCAATAGTTTAAATAAAGATAAATTAATTAAAATCATTTTAAAATAAAATTAATTTTAAAAAATTTATTAATAATTGTTAAATTATTATTTTAAAATAAATTAAATTAAAAATAAGTAAATGTTCAGGGAAGGCATACACTAGTTGTTGGGGAGATCTGAAAGTCATAATATGAAAGGGGGTGCCAGCGCTGCTTCATGAAAGCAGCGTTGGAGGCAAGAAGGGAATATGTCTCAAGCACAAAGTACAAGGCACAGAGATAGTTGACAGAAGCTGATGTAAGAGAAACATCACATTGGCGGTTTGCCAGAGTGTGGAAAGAGAAGTACTTTCTGATAAGTTTAGAAGGATAGGTTGGAGCCAAGGGTAGAGGGCTATAAAATCATGGAGGTATGATGTAGCCACTGGAGTCTCTATCCAATAGGGAGTGATATGACCATAGTTGGGCTTAAGGAAAATCACTTTAGTAGCAGAATGGAGGACTGACTAGAGACAAAGAGAATTGGGTTGGGGAAATCACTGTAATAGTTCAGGTGACAGTTGATAAATGCCCTAAATAACATAGTGGCTGTGAGAGAGTGGAAAGACAAGGAATACCACAACAGATTTGGTTAAGGGGCAAATGGCAAGATTTGGAAACTGATTGGTCATGTGGGTGAGGTGGAGGGAGAATTTAAGGTATCACCAAGGTTCCAAGTCTAGGAGGCTGGAAGATTTGGGGGGAGATAATAATGATGTATTGGACATGATAAATTTCAGCCTTATGATGAGACAGATCAAGTACATTACCTTCTCATTTGATGGAGGAACTGATCTCCTTTGTGTCCCGGAGAAGGGAGAGCCTTCATCATAAATGTGTGATCTGAGGGTGATTAAGAAGATGACAAAGAAAACATACCAGTGTTCAAGTAGGTAATAAAAGAGAATATAATGAGGTTGGAGTTGTAATAGGAAAAAAATGATGAGAAGTTTTTGGTTACTGTCCCCCAAGAACTCATCGAGATTAAATCTGAGCAGGAAAATAGATAACATCTAAAATATTGCAAGGTAGCCCCACTGGTGACATTTGAAGGAGAAAGAACATTTTGTGTCCAAATGACCCACATTAATCAATTTCATGGTGACCCCTAACCTGGATTGATTGATTTCATTTTCTTCCTTTCCTTTCTCTTCCTGAGTTTTCTAATGTTGGTACCCTTTCCAAGGTTAATTGCGATAGTGACCTTTTACATCTGTGGTTGTTCATCTAGTTAACATTCAAAGAGATTTTGTAAACTCAGCACTGACAGTCCACCCTCAACCTAATAGCTCAACGGGGTTCAAGGGAGCCAAGGACTTAGATCCAGACACCCTGGTCACAAGCAAATATTTCTCCAATCTCAGTAGAACAGGGAGTGAAGTGATTGTAGTGCATTCTTGAAAATTACCCATGTGCCTCTCATCATGGTCTCAAAAGTCTAAAATGAACAAGGACTCCTTGAATAAAGACTTAAATAAAAGCGTCTTGGTACTTGTATGCTGGGATCATGGGAAGAGCAGATCCTAAATCAAGGGACTTTTGTTCAAATCTTGGCTATGTGGGTCACCTTGGGTAACTTATGCATTTCTTCATCGGTAATATAAGATTGAATGAACTAGGTAACCAGGTTTGTCTTTAATTTCTACTTTCCCTAAACCTGCTAGGGAAATTATTCATAGTCAAACAAACAAAATAACCAATCAAACAAAAAAAATCTTTCAAATCCTTGGATCTTATAGTCAGAAAAAACTTAAGATGCTATCTCAAAAACCCCTTCTACAATATCTATACAAATGGTCATCCAATCTTAACTTAATCACCAGTGATAGGAAGTTCACTGCCTCCTGAGGAAGGCCATTTCAATTTTGGACAAGACTAATGGTTATATTTTTTTTCTCTTCACTAAAGTTTGACCTTTTCAATTTAGGATTATAGGAATTTTGATTTAGAGTTGAAAGGGACCTTAGAAATCTTCAAGTTCAACTTCTTCACTTTACAGATGAGGAAACTGAGGCCCAGAGTGGTTAAATCACTTGTGCAGGGTCACACAACTAGTAAGCATTAGAGACAGGATTTGAACACAGATCTTTCCAGATTTCAAATTAAGCTTTTTAATTTCTTCAGTATGTTGCCACCTACTAATCCTAGTTCTGCCCTTCAAGGCCAGGCAGAAACATAGCTCATCTTTCTTCTGTATGGCAGCCCTTAAATTGTTTGAAAATAGCTATGAACTGGCCTCTAGGTCTTTTCTTTTCTTGTGCAGACAAAAAATCTCCACCTTTTTCACCCATGACTAAGGTGGTATGAATTTTAGATCCTTCATTTTCTTGGCACTCTCTAGCTTTTGATGGTCTTTATGAAAATAGATTGCCTCCAACTGGACACTCTTCATGATATGTTCTAACCAGGACAGAGGACAGTGGGACTGTAACCTTTTCATCACTGGAAGCTTTGCCTGTCTTAATGTCGTCTAAGAATCACCTAAGATTTCTTTGCTGCCACATCACACTGTTAACTCAAATAAAATTTGCCATCCCTGAAAATCTTCAGACAGTCTGCTGTCTACTCATGCCTCCCTCTTATTGTAGTCATGAAGATGACTTTTTAACCCATATAAGATTACATTTATCCCTGTTAAGGTTCCTTTTAATTAGACTCAGCCCAATTCTCTAGTCTCTCCTGATCTTGTACAATTCTGGCTTTGCCATCAAGTGTACAATTAGCTATTGCTGCCAGCTTGGTACCAGCTGTGGGTTTGGTATACATGCACTGGCATCCAAGTTATTGACAAGAATACTAAATAGCACAGAGCCCCAGGGCATCCATTGGAGAACTTCTTCTATTGGCACTTGTCTTCCCAAAGCCTGGAGAATCACATTAAGATGTTTCCCTGAGCGGAGGGACAAAGAGCCATGCGATATATCTTAGAGGGCTAAGAGAACCCCCCAGCAGCCTGAGGCCTGAGCTTTCATATGCATGCTCTAATCAAATCCTGGTTGGATTGGTCATAGGATAACATGAACTGGCCGAGCACCAGGAACATACAAATGGGGTTGAGCCTTGTTCTGCTTCTTTTATCTAAGTTTCCATACTCCCTCCACAAATCCTGTTAATAAAACCCGCACACTGGGCTTTGCATGCAATAGGAACTCAATAACTGTGTTTGGTGACAAATTGAATTGAATTGGGCACCATCTGTTAGTACCACCTTTCCCTGTCCCAGAGATGGGGGAAGGTGAGCTTCATGAAAATTTTATATGGCTCCTATAAGTACCTTAAATAGGAGCCAAGATGGGGACTGCATCTGTGATTTCATTAATATGGAGAAATATTCCCTCTACCAAGAAGATCTGCAGCTTCCAGAGTGAGAGGTGCCTCGGACAATGAGGAGTTAAGTCACTTGTCCAGGGCTGCACAACAAATATGTGTCGAAGGTAGGATTTGAACTCAGGTCATCACAACTTTGAGCACAGCCCTCTCCCTACTAAGTCACACTATCTGATATAAGCTTCATATAAATCATATTTATGGAGAGGAAAGCAGACTAGTGAATGAGTTGGATCTCTGGTTCCTGGGACCCAAATGCTGCTTCCTCCTTCCCTGGTGTCACTGCCTCTTTTAGCCCTTGGGGTACACTAGTCCTAATGCCAGTTCTATAAGGATTGTTCTGAGTATCTGAAATGTCAGCAGGAAGAGACCAGCTCTGGATCCCCTGCCTCCCCTGCTGTGGGTCCCTATCCAAGCTGTGCCTCTTCTGAGCAAAGGCAGCATGGAGACAAAGAAAAAGGGGCACATTGAGAGTCCGAGGACTCAGGTTTGAATCAAGGTTCTATGACTTGGGACTCTGAGACTCAGTTTCCCCATCCAAAAATTTTAAAAAAATTTGGAATAGATGATCTCTAAGCCCCTTTCTAAATCAATGATCATTTCAACCCTGTGGCTTTGGAGCCTTAGGGACCTAGGTTCCAATCTGCCCCTGACACTCATGTGACCTTGTACATGATTCTTCACCCAGAAGGCCTCCATCTCCTTACCCTTAAAATGAAGGTGCTTGACTAGAAGACTTCCAGAGTCATTTCCAGTTCAGGACCTTTGACCCTAGAACCCCAAGCTCTTCTCTCCAGCTACCTAAATGCTCCTGAAATCATAACATTCCTGTTTTTTGCTTCTTTTTCCTATTTGTTTTTCAAATGCTGCATGGCTGTGCATGAATGCACACACATGTATATACATGCACACATGTACACATGTGTTTATGTCATCAGATTGTCCCATTAGCTAGAGGACAGAAAGGTCTCTTTCCTTCTGTTTAAAAATCAGCATGAAATTATTTAAAAATCAGACAAATAAGTCTGGGCTATGTAAGCTCAGACATGGGGTCTTTTCCCCTTATGGCACATCCATACAATCTGATCATCAGAAAGATTAAAATTATTTTGCAATAACTCCATCTCACAAAAAGGCCCTGATGCCCATCATTCTACAATTCATTCCAATGTTTATCTGATGAACAACAGAAATGATTCCCCCCTTTTTTCCCTTTTCAGATCTTGATGAGTGTGAGAGCGGGCAAGCCTGCTGTTCCCAGTTCTGCATCAACTATCTGGGAGGTTATGAATGTGATTGCAAGACAGGATTTCAGCTCAGTCCTGATGGGTGTGGATGTGATGGTAAATACCGGAGATTGGTCTCCAAGCGATTGTCTCTAAGTGGTGTAGTGAGCATAAGCAATAGTGGGTGTGTGGCAAGAAAAAGAGAGATATTTTGTTCAGTAACCCATAATTCATTTCACTTGACTTGATAAAAGGGGCATTGTCAAAATGGAGGCAAAGGAGTGTGGTTGACGTGATGCAAGAGTCACAACCTATAGAAATCACCAAGCAGTATGAGCCCCACTGGTGATTGGATATTTGGCACCAGAAGCAGTTTATCAATATAATCTCCAGTTATTCAAAAGTAACACTATAGTATGGACTGCCTGAAGTGAGAAAGCACCGCAGCAACAGAGACCCAGGGTTGTACAGTGGTTAGAGTCAAGTCAGGAAGACCCAGATGTAAATACTATGGCTGATACTAGCTTTATAAGCCTCTGTTTCCTCATTGGGAAATGGAATAAAAATCCTAATTGTGAGCATCTCACAGGGTTGGGTTTTTTTTTTTCTTTTTTGGTAAAGGTCTAAAACAATACTGTACATTAAGTACTTTTTAAAAAATTACAGAGCTATGTAAATGTCAGTTATTTTTATGGTAGAAAGAATACTGAATTTGGTGGAGAAGAAAAGCTGAATTGAAATTTCAGTCCTGACCCTCAAAGCCCATAGGGCGTTAAGGAAACCACTTAATCCTTCTTATCCTCAATTCCTTCATCTGTAAAATGGACTTAAAAATATCTGGATTACCTACATCCCTGGGCTACTGCAAGGTTAAAGGTGCCACATAAACTATACAAAACTGTAAGAACGGTAAGCAGTTATTATTATGGCCTATAACACAAGCCTGTAACATTGGTTCACATTGATTCACTCATACCCCACCCTCTCCCTTTTTTGTCATATACCATATTTAAATGAGAAATGCTTTTTAAAGAAATGATGGTTTTCTAGCTTTCTAATGACTATTTGGTAAAAATAACTCACTTTGCTCTCATGTGATGTCTAAATTGTATCTGAAGAGAGCATTTTAGATGAGTTTGAATGAATAGAGCAAAGTTAATTGAGTTTTCTTTAATTTCACTACCAATACCTTATGTTAGTCATTGTTGTGGGATCGTTGTTGGCTTTTTAATTTGTGAAAGCTTGCATTAAAGGAGATGGTGTTTTTCATCTTTTGGTTATTATTGCTATTATTTTGAATCATAAAAGTTTTCTTGAAATTGAAATAACGATTAGATGATCTACATCTGTACCAATAACAATTAAAATTATATAAAGGCCCCAAATGCTGCAGAGAAAATAGCTTTTCTTTATTCAGTGTAATGAATTCCTAAATTCTCTTGGTACTGAGATGCTTTGCTTTATATAACTGAGCTGTCCAGTCTCCAAACACCAAAAAAGAAAAAAAGCAAGGGATAGAAAAGAATGCACTTTTGTTTTGAAAGGCGCACATTCTAAATGTGGTACCGTATATTAGCATTGACCAAATTCCAACCAAACATTGGGTCCAGTGAATTAGGGGCTTAAAAATCTGAATTTCATGGACCATCTGCTCATCAGGCAGATGAGCCAAAGGGAAGATTACATAGCCATGCGTGTACACACTGGTGTATATATACCATAATTGGGAATGCTTCAGCTCTCTGAGGACCGTCTTAAAGGATTAGCCTCATGTCTCCATCTAAGCTACTCCTCACATAGGTGACAGACTTCCCCTAACTCCCAACTCAGGCTTTTACACTGATTTTCATTATTCATATTAAAAGAATTTCACTCTGCCAGGGAATCTTTGGTTATCTTACCCATAAGCTCCTTAAAGATGTGCCAATCAGGTTTGTGATTTCAAGGAATCCAGACAAAACTTCAACCAAATTGATCGATTGCAGTGTTTACTGAATGACATGCTAGTTCCTATAGGAAGGCCACAAGAAGACATTGGTATCCCTTGATGTATCTCCTTGCTAATTTCAGGATCCCTTTCTTGGTCTGAACTAGAGGAGTGAGGCTCCCAATATAACAAAAAAGTTCTATCTGGAGAATAATCGCCTGACCCCTGGATAGCCCATAGATCTTAGAGGTTGAATGGTTTTATACCGAGACAGACAAAGGGAGCTGGAGCCACTTGCCAGTCTTAAAAGTAACATCCCAGGTAGCTTTGAGGACATTGGCCATAGGAGGAGAGAGGATTCCTTTTGAGTCAGGCACTCTGCTGATGGCTTTTCATCAGTTACCCTTAGCTATTTCTGTCTTGGTGCCTCCTATGCCAAAAGGGGCCTAGAGCCACAGGCTTGCACCACAGCAGAATCTTGTAATTTTTTTCTTTTGAATCTCTCATGGTTCCTTAATGAATAAATGATTTGTGGGGCAGGAGCCCGGCCCTGTGATTTCATTTGTGAGGGGAGAAACTGCAGGTGTGCAAACACTTTCCACCATGTTCATTGCACCTCATGTCTAATTTCTAGTCTTAGAGATGAGGGCAATCAGAAGATATAGTGGTTTGTCATTAGTCACAAAGCTGGTGGGCATGTATCAGAGGAAAGACTCGAATCCAGATCTCTAGGACTTCAATGATGCTGAACAAAAAACTAAGGAAATCAAGCTGCAACTTAAAATACTATGTCCTGCAAAGCTTATCCTAATTAACTATTCTATTTCACATCCTGAACAGTGTCTCAAAGACTGGGACTTTTTTGTAGAATACATATTAAAAAAAAAACCTCCTTCATCAGAGCTAACAGTTAGTTCTGAGATCCCAGGAAGTTTGTCTCCCCATGAGAACAGTGAATTTGCCAAGTTGCTAAAGACTGATTTCTCAGTGTGTGCTGAAGAAAGTTGGTCTGGTCTGGCATTGCCTTGTGTCAGAGAGCCATATGTAAGGCAGAACAATGAACTGGACCATGCCTTTCAATCCCTAGGCTCTGTCTCTTATGTCAACGCCCAAGAGGATACCTTGTGTTCTCTCTTTTTCTTAGATGTGGATGAGTGTCTGGAGGACAGCATTGACTGTGACCAGCTCTGTGTTAATTCTTTGGGATCCTATGAATGTCTCTGTGAGGAAGGTTACCAAATTGATGGGAACAGAAAAACTTGCATCCGTAAGTTCCTATGAGGGAATTTCCTCTTTTTTCAATCATATTTCAACTATTTCAAAATTTTTTTCTCCCTTCTATGGCCCAGGGGAAGAATGCAATTTCCTTTTCTCCATCCAGCCTTCAAACCTTTCTTTTTTCTAAACTAAAACTATTTTTTGCTCTCTTTGTCCTCTCTCTATAGCAGTTTTGCCTTTGTGTTCACGGCTTCTAACCTTTCTTTGTGATTGTCTATTTGAATTGGCTTTGCTCAAAGAATTTCCCCTTTTCACTACCCCCTGCTTGTGTGGATAGTTCAGACTCCTCATTTCTCTCATCCATTCTTGCCCAATTCTACACATATAAACCCATGCCCACCCCCCACCGTCTGCCTTGCCGCATTCCTCCCAAGGATGTAAATGCACAGTCATTTTCCTCTTTGGTTTTAGCTCTGGATGATGATGAATTAGAGGAGGAGGAAGAGGAATTGGACGTTGTGCAGTTCCCAGATCTTCACTTCAGGAGATCTGCTCAGCTGCTTAATTATGCTGTTACCCTAAATCCCAGTTATGAAGATGAAGACGAACTAGAGGAAAGAGATATTCGAGGAGAATTCACTCTTTTACACAAAGTGGGTGAGTGAAAAGAATCCCCTCACCTTCATTATTGTCTTTCTTTTAAAAAAGATCACTTAAAATCAATGAGCATGATGACCAGAGGAGTGTGATGACTTAATCCTCCAGAAACACCTAAAACTCTGAAAAATAAATTTTGTGCCACAAATAAAGTAACTAAAGATGAATCCATAAGGAAAAAGTGTGATGATAAAAAAGACATGAATATGCTATGAGTGCCTACTATGTGCCAACCATTATGCTAAGCAAAAGGGATAAAACAAAGGCAAAAGACCATCCCTGCTCTCAAGGAGCACACAGTTCAGATCATGCCAATACTTAGAGTTCCCACTCATCATCTCCTTTGCACCCAAGCGCTGAGTAAGTCTACACATACACATACATGCACATATTGAAACACATACATATATGAATGAGTGTATGAGTATTATATATGTGTGCACACAAATACATACATCTATATATATGGGTATACATACATATACATGCATATATTTGATTGGATTGCTCAGGCGTTTCAATCATGTCTAATTCTTTCTGACCCCATTTGGGATTGTTTTGGCAAAGATCCTGGGATAGTTTGCCATTCCTTCTCCAGCTCATTTTACAGATGAGGAAATGGAGTCAAACAGGGTTAAGTGACTTGCCCAGCAAGTGTCTGAGGCCACATTTGAACACAGAAAGATGAGTCTTCCTGACTTCAGGCAGGCCAGGGACTTTATCTATTGGGCTACCTAGTTTATGCATATGTCAATGTGTGTGTATGTGTGTATGTATGTATGTATGTATGTATATTTCCTAAATACCCCATATCAATCTTTCTTATATAATGCCATTTTCTTTTCTTTTTTGGGGGTGGGAGGAGGGGTTAACAATCTTGCTTTAATCAATCAAACATATATCATTTACCTTGTTCAGGGGAAAAAGGTCAACACCCTCAACTTCAAAGTATACAGAGGTTACAAGCAGAAGTTACAAGACAGAGAAACATTTCAGGAGACAGGCTTCCAAACTGTCCAACCATTACATACATCCATACCTAAACACAGTCACCAGAGAGGAAAGCATCAACATCTGGGTTTTCAAAGGGGAGGGCGGTGTGGAGGCTTTCAACGGCTGCCCAGAGTCTCATCTGGTCAAATCACACAAGACTTCTCAAAGTGAGCCCCAAAACAAAGCTTCAAGTCAAGGATTATATAGCCTTCTCCTGGGTCAGATAATGTAACAACCCTCTTGACCCACTGCCCAATCACAAAGTATCTCCTGAAAAATAAGCCTCCCACCACAGGCTCCAGGTGCACTTTAGCCTAGGGGCAGGGAAGATCTTAAAATTTTACATTCCTATAACATTCCACCCCCAAGATCTTTCATGCCTATAGCATAGGCAATTTACATTTGAATTAGCAAGATACTAGAGGTTCCAAGCCATTACCAAAGTGGCCACAGGGCCTTAAACAAATACCAAGTATATTCAGGTGCACCTCTTCAATCCAAAACAAGAAATGTCCAAATAAAGTTCTCTTGGGGGGGGGAGGGTGTCCTTCCCCTCACACTGCTACAGCCCCTGCTTCCAATTCCTGAGGGACAGCTGGGCAACAAAACCAACAGGGTGGGGTCCTTGGGGGTCCATAGCACTTCACCCCACCCACCATAGTCACAAATCCATCCTTCCCCTGGGTCCCAAACTGTGGGATGCAGCAAGGAAACACATTCAGTGCCCCTACTTTGCCACACAGTCCTTAGCGAAATCAGCATGCAGGCCGTTCTTCTCTCCTGTTCCATGCCTCCACAGAGTCACAGCTACCACAACTGGGAAACAAACAATTATCCCAGCCCCCATACTTTCCTTTTACTCTGCAGATCCTGTTCGAGACACCATTTGTAGCGGCAAACACCCCAGCATCCCCAGGGTGGCTGCCAACATAGGTTCTTAGATGTATTTTTCTAAAGGAAAGCAACTCAAAATGGGTTAACAATCTTGCTTTAATCAATCAAACATATATCGTTTACCTAGTTCAGGGGAACAAGGTCAGTACCCTGAACTTCAGAGTATACAGAGGTTACAAGCAGAAGTTACAAGACAGAGAACCATTTCAGCAGACAGGTTTCCAAACTGTCCAACCATTCCATCCATCCATACCTAATCACAATTACCAGAGAGGGAAGCATCAACATCTGGGTTTTCAAAGCCAGGGGGCTCTCAATGGCTGCCCAGAGTCTCATCTGGTCAAATCACACAACACTTCTCAAAGTGAGCCCCCTATAATGCCATTTTCTTTAAAAGTCTTGAATATAATCTTGAATTTCAGAAGTGTGTCTTCTTCTATACAATAAACCTTTGAGATGAATTGATAGTCTAGAATCAGACGCGGAGTTGAATCCATTAAAATGTAAGTTCTTTGAGGACAGAGATTATATTTTGAATCTCTTTGTATCCCTGGAACTGGGCACAGTGCCTGGGACATAAGAGCCTAATGGATGCTTGTTGACTGACAGAGAGAGACATTTGGTTTTCATCTACATGGAGAAGGATATTTCTATGGAATGTAGCTCATGGAGGGGAAGGGAGATTTGGACTTTGGACTTTGCCTTTCTACTGGATAACATAGTTCCTGGCTTAGAGTAGACATTTAAAAATATTTATTGGTTTGTTGATTCACCAGTTTTTTTTTTTAACTATTTGGGGAGTACACTCGTGATCTTGCTAATCTGATTTTCTCTTTCTAGTCTGTTTAGATGACACTTTTGGACCTGACTGCAGTTTGAGGTGTGAGGACTGCATGAACCAAGGCAAATGTAATGAGGAGAAGAGCCGTTGTCTCTGCCCACCTGGCTGGAGTGGCATCCTCTGTAATGAAAGTGAGTACACAACACCCACACAAAGTCACGGGGTAGGGGAGCCATCGCTAAGTGCATGAAAGAAACTACAGACACAAAGATGAAAAATGAAATTGTCCTTCCATTCAAAGAATTTGGAGTAAGTCTGAGTTCTAGAGTCAGATTTGGATGCTGGCTGTGGCACCTAATATCTGTGTGACTTGGGCTGGTCACTTAACATCTCTGAACCTTGACTTCCCTATCCATAAGATGAAAGGGTTGGATGAAATGGCCCCTCAAGTTCCCTCCAGCTCTGTTTAGGATCTTATGAACTTATCAGAGATAAGCAATATGAGCAATAAAAACATAGAGATTGAAGTTTTAAACCAAATATTAAAAAGAGGGGTTTGGGTTATTATTTGTTTGTTTCTCCCTTCCTTAGGAGACAATAGCAAATTAGATCATTGTTTTCTTCAATTGTCCTATTTATTCATCAGCAATAAAAACTAATAAAGGGTCCCTGTATTCTAGAGGCTTTAAAAATTCCTTCCACTTAAATGATGTATTAATTTCTGGCAAGATAACCCCTTTACAAAGGAAGCAAAACGTTGCTCTCCAAATATAGTTAAATGGAAGTGGGTATTTCATATGTATATATGTCTAAAGATACATAGACAAAAAATAGCACTGTGTTTCTTTCTTTATATAATCTCATCACAAGAAACTATCCAGGAAAAGATAATGCAGACTAAGCAAAACAAAGTTAAAACAACCCTTATTCTATGAGAATGAAAATGTTTTTAAAGAAATGAAATGTGCCAGCTATAAAATGAGTATAATAATAGCACCCACCTTACTGGTTTGTTATGGCCATCAAATGGAATAATATTTGTAACATTGGCGCTGTGCCTGGCATACAGTAGGGATATAATAAATGTGCATCCCTCCCTGCTCCTCAATAGATGTAAGCAATGAAATATAAAGGATATTTTGACTGTTTTGTTAAAGGGCTACTCATTCATTTTGAACAACAAATTACTGAATATACATATTATTATAATACTGATTAGCAATGCTTAGTTTTAGTCCCCTGAATGTGAGGACAGAGGGCAGGTTTTCTGTCTCAAATTTTAAATATGGAAAAAATACAAGAGGCATTGTAGTATGATGGAAAGGAAGCAAGCAATCATTTATTAAGTGCCTATTGATGCCAGGCACTGTGATAAATGGTTTATAAATTGAATCCTGCAATGTTGACTCCATTATTACCCTCATTTTGAAAACAAGGTAACTGAGGCAAACAATAATTACACAGTTTATGAGATTCTGAGGCTGAATTTGAACTCAAGACTTCCTAACTCCAGGCCCAGTACTTTGTCCATTGGTTAATGAAGAGCCAGCATTGGATTCAGGAAGATCTGCATTCAAGCTCTGTCTCTGACATAATCAGACTGTGTGACCCTAGGCAGGTCATCTTTTATCTTAGACTATGAGTCACAAAATGTAACCCTTTAGGGAAGCAGCAAACAGGGCATTTTTCTAGCAAGGGACTGCGGGTATGCATATGCACTAATTTTTGCACATGTTCTCAGTCCAATTAGATTGTAAGCTCCTTGAGGTTGGTGACTGTTTTTGCCTTGTCTTTCCTCTCAACATAGTGCACAGTGTCTATCACATAGAAAGTGATCAATAAATGCTTGAAGCTTAGCAACACTAATTTATCTGTAATGATGGATTAAGTTTTCACATCAGGAGTTCCCTAAGACTTAAGTCAAAGTTCAAAACCAACCAAACAGATAAAAACCTGGACAAGAGAACAGAGAAGTGATTTGGCTAAACTAAAGCTAATATTGTATTTTTGTGTAATCCTTAGAATCCCGAATGCCAAATCTAGAAATCCTGACATATATTAAACTATCTATAGTGGAGTTCTTCTAAACCCCATTGTCATATGGGTATCAGGAGTCAATAGGTCAATAGCATTTAATAAACACTTTCTATGTACCAGGCCCCATGCTAAGTGACAAAGATACAAGGAAGAACAAAAAATTGTTCAGGCTCTCAAGAAACACGTATAGTAATAGAGAAGACAACACGAGAATAGCTAGGTTCATATGGAACCTACACAAAGTGGACCGAAGATAATCTCAGAGGGGAGACCATAGTAGCTGGAGGGAACAGCAAAAGCCACTAACAGGAGACCGCATTGGAGCTGAATCTTGAAAGAAGCTAGAAAAACCAAAACGAGGAAGGGATGAGGGAGAACATTCTGGGAAGAGGGGACAGACATTTGCAAATACCTAACAATGAGAGGTAGAGTTTTGTGTTCAAGGAACAGCCAGTAGGGCCATAGAGATTGATCACAGAGTGTGGGAGGTGAATAAAGTGTCAGAAGACTGGAAAAATAGGAAGGGGCCAAGTTGTGAAAATCTTTAAGTCCCATAAACATTATCAGGAAGTTGTGGTGTTTGAGGAAACAGCCACCGTTTGTGATGATTCTCCACTAAATAGAATGTATAAGGTCAAATGAATTTCTGAATTCCATAAAGTACAGGGGAAGGAATGAAAACAAACTATGTGTCTCAGCTCTGTCAGACTAGAATATTTGGCTTTGTTATTTTTGTGGGTCTTTGGTCCCATTGGCATACTTGTTGGATGATACTCTATGCTGATGTGAATCCTAGCCCCCTCTGATGGTTTCTTTCTTACTCCCTGTGATTTTTGTCGATGCCTTCCCATAGAAGATCCACCCCTGCTCACTGACTGTCCTCTGGGGCCACTCAATCTCCAAGTGGGGTCATGAAAAAGACTGATATGTCAACCCCCCCAAAAAAATACAGTAATATTGGAAAATAGAGTTTGACACAATAAAGACATCAACTCCATGAGCTCTCAGCAACTGTGGAAATTCCTCATGTGCTAATGCTGTCACTTAGGAATGAGTGGATTTTTTAATGCAGGAACAAAATATCCCTGGATACTATCTCAGGAAATAACAAGAAATAAATTTACTTATTAATTCTTTAAAAAATTAACTAATAAGCATGTATTATTTCTTCATTTTACACTGAAAGAAATAGTCAATAAATCTTATTTTTAAAGAAAATATTCATTGGGGTGGCTTGGTGCTACAGTGAATAGAGCATCAGCCCTGGAGTCAGGAGGACCTGAGTTCAAATCCAGCCTCAGACACTTAACACTTACTAGCCATGTGAATTTGGGCAAGTCACAACCCCAATTGCCCTGCCCTCCCCACTCCAAAAAGCAAAAAAAAAAAAGAAGAAGAAGAATATGTTCATTGCTTCTTTCACCCCTTTATATATGTAGCCCGCATATCCGG
Source organism: Petaurus breviceps papuanus (assembly GCF_028583685.1). Taxonomy (NCBI): domain Eukaryota; kingdom Metazoa; phylum Chordata; class Mammalia; order Diprotodontia; family Petauridae; genus Petaurus; species Petaurus breviceps. The sequence continues at coordinate 29,354,799 of NW_027185759.1, forward strand.
AATATTACATATACTATCAGAGTTAATTGATATATTGATTGGTTTTGCTGAATTGTTTCCCCCCCCCCTCTCTCTTTTAATCCTTGTTGCTAGGGTTCCATACAGAAAAGGCAGCTAGGAATGGCAGTGGATCTAGTGTCAGATGTGGAGTAGGGAAGTCTCATCTTCCTGAGTTCAAATCTGACCTCTATATGACCCTGGGCAAGTGACTTAACCCTGTTTGCCTCAGTTTCCTTATTTGTGAAATAAGCTGGAGAAGGAAATGGCAAACCACTCTAGTATCTCTGCCAAGAAAACCCCAAATGGGGTCACAAAGAGTCAGAGTCAGACATGACAGAGACTAAAACAGTGACTATGTATAGAACACAGGAGAGAGATATTTACAAGTATAGCAAAGGGAAGGGAGTGAGCATTGATTGAACACCAAATACTCATTGGATTATTTGATTGCTAGACACTATGCTAACTGCTTTATAAATATCATCTCATTTGGCTTGAGTGTAGATGCTATAAAAACAAAATATAACCATGGAAAATATAATTTAAAATTTTTTTCAGTAATTGTAGCAATTAAAGTGAGTTTTTCCTGTCAGATTTTAGAAAGTAAGAAATAAAGAAAAGGAATGAATCATAGAAATACTTAAGCATGGCAAATAATCCCAATTCCCTTCAGAAATTCAGGAAATTTCCAAAGCACAACAAACCACAGCCTGTGGAACATTGAAATGTGACTGGATTAGATTTTAAGGCAGCCAGCATGTCACTGGGAATGGGACATTTCAGGAATCAATACTTAATAAACGCATGAAGCACACTAAACCTTGTCCAACAGATCTGTGAGCTGGAAAAGACAGAAATTTAGATGTAGTCTCATAATGGGTTGACTAACTTACTGTACAACTAGTAAGTTAGGGTGGATGGAAAGAAACTTAGAGATCAATGGGTCCAAATTTCTCACTCTGCGGATGTAAACACTGAGGCTTAGAGATATGAAGTCATTTTGTCAAGTTGTAACTAGAAGATGTGGGACTTAATGGGATAATCACTGATTCCAAATGGACTGCCCTTTCAAATGGATGGTATTAACAGAGAAGAGACTTGAATACTGGTGATTTAAGACAGACCCTTTTCATCAGCTAATGGATAGAGGAGAGAAATTCAATTCAACACAGATGTATTAAGCACCGAATTTGTGGAAAGGATTGGGTGGTGATAAGGATAGATACAAAAGGAAAATAAAAATAGTTCTTGCCCATATGAAACTTACCTTTTAAGGGAGAGATGAATTATTCACACGTATACATAAGTGTAAAATGTGTATATGACTCATACATAGAAATAATCAATGGCAATGTAGCAGTTTTAAATAAGTGAGGAAACAGATTAGACCCTGAACTTCAGTAGTGGTTGAGATTTAAATTCTCAATTAGGGTTAGATGAGATTACAGAATCATAAATTTAAAGTTGGAAAGGGTTTTAGATGCCATCTATTCCCATCATCTAAGTGGCAATGTGGATAGAACACTGGATGTGAAATCAGAAAGACTCATCTTCATACCTTTAGACACTAGCTGTGTGACCTTGGGCAAGTCACTGAACCCTGTTTTCCTCAGTTTCCTTATCTGTAAAATGAGCTGAGGAAGGAAATGGCAAACCACCACAGTATCTCTGCCAAGAAAATACCAAAATGGTGTCACTGATGCTGTAACTGACATGACGGAAATGACTTAACAACAAACTCCCACTCTCATTTCACTGATTAAGGAATTGAGGATAAGCAAATTGTTCAATGGTCACAGAGCTAGTAAGGATCAGAAATAGCATTTGAACCCAAAACTTGCTAATTCCGGGCTCAGCACTACCCATGAAACTACGCTATCTTTCTAGATTAGTCTGGGAATGTTTCACTAAGAAGATTGGTCTTGAGCAAAATTTTGAAAGATTAACAAGCTGTCTTTTGGGATGTAAGACTGAAGCGGGGGTGAGGATCATCTGGCATGAAGGAACAAGATTTCCTTGGCACTTTAATGAAACTGAATGATGAAATGGATAAATCATTAGTATAGCTGACCTATGGGTCTGATCTGAAGTCTACTAATGAAGATTTCTTTTTTCTCTATAGTTTAATAGCATGTCTTCATAATTCAGCAATACTGTGTATTATATATAGATCTAAAATGGTAGACTATGAGGTATTTCAGAGGATAATGCAATTTACCTTCCACATATTTCATGAATCCCATTGAATCTATCCATACTGTGATGTCTTCTCCCCCTTTTATTTACCTAGCTTTTCATTATATTCACTCAAAAACTAGAGTAAAATCTGGTAAGACCAGGGCTAGATTTGTATCTGTTGGACAATGTTTAGTATGCTTCATGTGCTTATTAAGTATTGATCCATAAAATGTCCCATTCCCAGTGACATGTCAACTTCTTTAAAATTCAATCCTATGGTATTTCAGTGCTCCAAAGAATTGCTGTGCTCTAGAAATTTTCTGAATTTCTGAAGGGAATTGGGATTATTCATCATGCTTAAGTATTTCTATGATTCATCCCTTTTCTTTATCTCTTACTTTCTAAATTCTGATAGAAAAACCCATTTTAATTGAAGGCATTTGGGCCAAGAAAAAGAATATTATCCATTTTACAAAAGATTAAAGTAGAAGAAAAATGTAATAATTATTATAAATGTTTAGTTCATGGTTTTCTTTCTTTCCTTTCTACCATCTTTTTTCCTTTTCTTCCTTCCTCCTGTCTTTGCACTTTCCACTTTCCTTACTTCCTGTACTCTCTTTATTTCCATCCTTTATTACCTCCTTCTTTCCCTACTTTCTTTCCTTATATCATATCTTCCCTCCCTCTCTCCTTTCTTCTTTATCTCCCTCCTCCCTTCTTTTATTCCTTCCTTCCTTATTAGGCAACTATTTAAAAGGGAAGAAAAAATGAAATGGAAATGATCTTCCCATGTTACCATGGGGAACAGGGAATAGAGTAAAAGGTAAAGACTGATATATCATGTATTTTCTCCATTTTTTTAATGTGAATTTTTAAAAAATGAATATCATTTCCAATGGTTAGTAAAGATTATCCTGGCAGCTGCATTGTTTCAAATAAGGATGAAAATAAAGTTGGGAGGTCTATTTTCAATTTACTTTACATTGGAGTACTAAAAGCTTCTTATAAACAGGATTGTTTGCTTAACTTCATCAATCTTTGAATCTGCAAAAACATCTCCAAACCCTCAAGAGAGCCTTCATTACATTGGCTGCTAGTTAAAAACATGTATATATTTTTAACTTTCCTCTCATTTTTTCAGTAGTACATGTAGTTTATACTTCATTAATGTGGCCCAAAGTAGGACAGCAACGACCTTAGAATGGTTTTGAAAATTTGGGGTTAAAGTTTTTCCCAAAATAAGAAAATTTGAATTTGAACCTTTTTTCCTCCTCTTTCAGCTCTCATTTTTCATCCAGTCATAATGACAAGTCCCCCAGGAATGACAATGTCATTCAATAAAGGAACCTAACAGGGACATTTTCCAGTTCTAAGAGTGGCTTCATTCTTTTTTTATCAAATGCTTTATTAAGTTCTAGTTTACATCATTCATTCTGCAAGATTTTGAGTTACAAATTTTCTCCCCATTTTCCCCCTATCCACCATCACAAAACAGAGCTCCCACTGAATATCCCCTCCTCCAATCTGCTGTCTCCCATATCTTCCACCATACTCACTCCAACTTTCCAGTAGGGCACAGTGGATCTCTATGCCCTAGTGCCTGTATATTTTACATGTAAGATAATATTAATAATAGTGTGTGTGTATAAAACATTTGATTTTAAAGCTTTAAATTCCAGATTCATTCCCTTCCTACCATGTCACCCACCCTTACTGGGAAGATAAACAATTCAATATATGTTGTACATGTGTAGTTACACAAAAAATTTCCATAGTGGATATATTGTACAAGACTAACTATATTTCCCTCCCTCCTATCTCACCTTCCACTTCTTCTATTCTCTACTTTGATCCCGTACCTTTTCAAAAGTGGGTGCTTCCAATTTCCCTCCCCCACAGCCAGCCCTCCCTCCCATCATACCCCCTCTCATCCCCTTCCTCCCCACAATAGGGTGAGATACCCTATTTAGTGTGTATGTCATTCCATCCCTAAGCCAAATTCAATGAGAATAAGGTTGACCCATTCTCTTTTGCCTTCCTATTCTTCCCCTTCATTTTACCTTGCCTCTTCTATATGAGCTGGTTTACCCCCATTCTTTCTCTCCCTATCTCCTCTCATTATATTCCTCTCTCACCTCTTAATTTCACCTTTTAAGTATCATCCATTCCTATTAAACTGGCCCTGTGCTATCTGTCTATGTATACCTGTACACATATATACACACATTCACATATGTATTCATATGCCCATATACCTTCCTATATAGACATATATGTATATATACATGAATATGTGTGTGTATATATGTATACACACATTTCTAGTCCCTTCAAGAATTTTCATACTGAGAAAAGTTTCATCAGTTAAAATTATTGTTTTTCCATGTAGGGATGTAAATAGTTCAACTTTGATAAGTTCCTCATGATTTCTTTTCCCTGTTTACTTTATCATGCTTCTCTTGCTTCTTATAGTTGAATGTTAAATTTTCTATTCAACTCTAGTTTTTTCAACAAGAATGCTTGAAAGTCCTCTGTTCCACTGAATGACCACATTTTCCCCTGAAACATGATACTCAGTTTTGCTGAGTAGGTGATTCTTGGTTTTAATCCCAGCTCCTTTGCCCTTTGGAATATCATATTCCAAGCCCTTCAGGCCCTCAGTGTAGAAGCTGCCAGATCCTATGTTATTCTGATTGTGTTTCCACAATATTCAAATTGTTTCTTCCTGGCTACTTGCAATATGTTCTCCTTGGTCTGGGAATTCTGGAACCTGGCTATAATATTCCTAGGAGTTTTCTTTTGGGGATCTTTTTCAGGAGGTGATCAGTGCATGCTTTCAACTTCTATTTTGCCCTCTGGTTCTAAAACATCAGGGCAATTTTCCTTGAGAATTTCTTGAAGGATGATTTCTAGGTTCTTTTTTGATCATGGCTTTCAGGTAGTCCAATAATTTTTTTTTAATTATCTCTCCTGGATCTATTTTCCAGGTCAGTGGTTTTCCCAATGAGATATTTCACATTGACTTCTATTTTTTTCATTTGTTTGGATCTGTTTAATAATATCTTGATTTCTCATAAAGTCACTAGCTTCCATTTGCTCCAATCTAATTCTGAAGGAATGATTCTCTTCAGTGAGCTTTTGAGATTCTTTTACCATCTGGCAAATTTGGATTTTTAAGGCATTCTTCTCTTCATTGCCTTTTTGAGGCTCTTTTGCCATTTGAGTTAGTCTATTTTTTTTTAAGCAATCGGGGTTAAGTAACTTGCTCAAGGTTACATGGCCAGTTATTATTTCTGGGTTTGGTGCTGAGTATCTGAGCCCGGATTTGATCCGGGTCATCCCAACACTGGAGCCGGTGCTCTTACTCGCTGAGCCAGCTGGCCACCCCTGAGTTAGTCTATTTTTAAGGTGTTATTTCCTTCAGTCAGGCTGTTGACTCTCATTTCATAATTAACTTGCATCATTCTCATTTCTCTTCCCATTTTTTCCTCCACTTCTCTTATTTGTTTTTCAAAATCCTTTTTAATCTGCTCTATGGCCTGTAACCAGATCATATTTTTCTCAGAAGCTTTTGGTGCAGGAGTTCTGACTTTATTGTCTTCCCCCTGTTCCAGGCTTTGATCCTTTTTGTCCCCAAAATAGGAGTCTAATGTCAGATTGTTCTGTTTGCTTTGCTTCCCTCATTTGTTCACTTTGCGACTCAATTACTTGACTTTTGAGCTTTTTGCCACAGTAGGGCTATACTACCAGAATGATTGTCCCAAACACTGGGGTTTTTTCAGCTGCCGAAGGTATTAGTTGGGTGGCCTCTCTGAAGCTTCCACATGCTCTGGCAAACTGGTCACCCACCCCAGGACCTCCCCCCCCAGACCACAATCCAGATCCAAGCAGGTTAAAGCAAGAACAATTATTCCTCATACTGGTCACTTGGTCCCCCTACAATCTACAGGCCAGGAGCTGAAGCTGCCACTTGGCACCAGCTGCAGCACCTCAGTGGCTTCTCCCTCCAGTGGATAAAGGTTGATCACACTCCCAAACTACCGTATCCCAAAGTTCACACTGCACTGACCTCTCACTTTGTCCTTAGCATCTATGGGTTGATAATTCTGGAAACTGAAACAGTTTCTTGTGATCTGAAGTCCCACCAGCTGCCATTTGGCTGTGGCTAACCTGTGGCTAAGACCTCCAGCTGAAGTAGGGCTAAGGTTGGTTCCCAGGGCACTACTGGCTGCTTTCTACCAGCCTGCCAGGCTGTCCTTGGTGGGATGTTAGCCTCTCTGTGTCATTTTGTGGGTTATGTAGCTCCAAAGTTTGTTCAGAGTCACTTTTTACATGAATTGGAGGAGGTCATTTTGACCCTGCCTTTAGTTGCTTCATTCTTTAATTACCTGGTATCATTGTACCAAGATGACAAGAAAACATTGTTTTATTCACTGGTGGTACAATTAATGGGTTTCTCTTTTCATTCATCTTCTCCATTTTCTTCACAGCTTGTCCCCCAGGGACCTATGGACAAGACTGTAATGGCATCTGTAAGTGTCAAAATGGAGGCTCCTGTGACCCTGTAACAGGCCAGTGTCATTGTCCCCCTGGAGTTCATGGGATGATCTGTGAGGATGGTATGGGATCCTGTCTTTAACTGTAGATAATTTTTGTCTGGGCACCTGGATACCCCTAATAGGAAATACTCAACATCCTACCACACAGACTTT
>NW_027185759.1:29366688-29427070 GCF_028583685.1 Petaurus breviceps papuanus
CCACTATGCCCTTAAAGCATTCTAATGATAGGCACCCGGTGAGCACGCTGAGGTGGAATTGCAATCCCAGTCACACTAAAGCTTTTTAAGTAGTTCAGGCTTCACTGTTCACATCGGGTTGCCAAAAAGAAAATGAATTGCCTGATTTGAAAAGACATTTTTTCCCTATTGTTTTTGGCAGATAGGATGATCCCCTTGTTTTCCCCCTATAATCAGGCACTGCAGAGCGTCAGGCCTGTGTGCTAACAATTTAAACTAGGGAAAACTGAGTTTGCAGGTGACCAATTTGCTTCAATCTGCTTGCAGCTTGTCCCAAGGGAGCCTATGGAGCTGGCTGCTCTTCCGAATGTCGGTGTATGGAGGAGAATACCCTGGAATGCAATGCCAAAAATGGTTCTTGCACCTGCAAATCTGGTTACCAAGGCAACAGATGCCAGGAAGGTATAATCCAATGACCACTTCCTTTCTTCTCATTATTAACATTGCTTTCCATTTTGTCAAATACTCCATGGTCATTTATTAGTTAATCTACTTGTATCCCCAGGAGGTGAGTCCACATCACAAATCCCCCATGTACATGTAAGGAAATGGGACATGGACCAATGAACTAATTACCCTCATCTTCACAGTCTCTGGTGCTAGGTAGTGCTAGGTAAGCTTTAGCAATGCAAGAAAGATCAAATTTCAGGGTATCTCACACTAAGAAGATTTAGGTGAAATGATCACTCCATTGTATACTAAGCAGTTAAGAGAACCTTGAGCTGATTACCATCCAGGCTCTAAAAAACCATTTGTCTAATGGAAAGAACATCCATTCCAGAAGATCTGAGTCACAGACTTCTAACCAGAGAAGAAGAATGAGGGTTACAAATTGGTCAGGATGATTGTTCTTTTTGAAGCATGCACCTGTTACATAAATATTTGTGATCAAAATGCATAGAGAATATTGGACAGACAACTAGTCAAAGTGATCTGAAGGCATGTGAAGTGGTGGGGACAACAGAATTTGATTTTAGCACTGGGTCTTGGAAAGTCAGAGGATCTGAGTCTAAGAGTTCATCTTGACCTTGTTAACTGGCCAAGTCTCTTACTTAACTTTGCTCATCCATAAGAAGAGGAGATTTGACCCAATCATCTCTAATGCTTCTTCCATCTCCTTTTCCTGGGTGAGGGATACGTACATGGAGGGCATGCTGTGGTCTGCATTAGAAGCTTGGTTTAATTATGTCTCTAGCTTATTAAAGATATAGATAGTTACTTAATATGTGGCTTCATTGGCATGGGGCAACTCCCTTTTCCAAGAAGATTAATACAATCTTAGAATATATCTGGGACAGTATGAGGTTAAATGACCTGCCTAGAGTCACACAGACTTTATTTGTCAGAGGCAAGACTTGAACCCAGATATTTCTATGATGTTGTGAAATAAAGGGCTTTAAAGGGTGATTTATAAAACCAAGGGATCTTGGGTTTAGAGCTGGAAGGTACCTCATAGGCTGTGGAGCCCAATGCTCTCGTTTTACAAAATAGGAAATTGAGCCCCAGGCAGGTTCCATAACTTACCCAGGGTGACACAGGTAACAAATAGTAGGTTCACGATTCAAAATCAGGTTCCCCAACTCTAAATCTTGCATGCTTTCCACTGTGCCAAAATGGGTTAGCTCATTACCTTTTATGTAGCAGTTAGGTAGCTCCCTCCTTACATGGAATGCTGTGCCTAGAGTCCAGAAGACCTGAGTTCAAATGTGCATTCAAATACTAACTGTGTGACCCTGTACAAGTCACTTAACCTATGTTTGCCTCAGTTTTCTCATCTGTACAATGGGAATAATAATAGCATCCTTTCTCCCAGTGTTATTGTGAGAATCAAATGAGATAATAATTATAAATTGTTTCACACAGTGCTTCACACATAGTAAATATGATATGAATGTTAACTGCTGCTGCTATTATTATTATTATTATTATTAGTGATTATTATTGATTGGGCCAAATTTTTCAAACCCAGGAAAATGCAGTTGTCTTTTAGGAGACAAATGGGGAATAGGAAGAGTCTTTCTACCGTTAGACCTATTTCTATTCTGTGGGCTCATTTCTGAAAGCTGCCTTGAATACCTTTATATTACTCATGTCTCTCTTAAAATAATTTAGCATTTAGTTGGATTTCACAGAAAGGCTATTTTTTTTTCTGGTCCTGGCTGAAAATTGCCACATCCCTGCTCCAAATTGCCCTGTGACCATACAACTGGATAAAGTCAACAGCAATGTCCGATCTCCATGGAGACAGGCGCCATTGAAGTGAATGAGAATTGACAGAACCCTGGAAGAAACTGGTTCAAATACCACCTCAGGCCTATCGACTGTGTAACCTGGGAAAAAATCACTTAATCCCTTTGAGCCTCAGTCTCCTTTTCTCTAAAAATGGGATTAATAATAACTTCTACTCCACATCATCATATAAGGCTCAAATGAGATTATGTATCTAATGTTCTTTGGAATGCTCTACAATTGATTATCAGCTAACCATATGGCATTTGAGTGTAAATGGTACAAAAAGTCGCTCTATCTCTAACACATACTGGTTGTATGTCTCTGGGCAAGTCACTTCATTTCTCAATGACTCCAGGCAATGCCTCCCCAATATGCTTCTATATACATTCCACATACACACAGATACACACAGACACACACACATTTACGTACATGTTACTTGATAGCTGAAACTTGTCTATTTTTTTTCCAAAGAGACAGGGAAGACAAGGTCATGGAAGAGAAGTAAGAAAAAATAAAGTTTTAACACTTAGATTCTGCATTTTCTGTGAGGCCCATTGACTTAACCTTCTAATGCTAGGAATTGGTTCCCAGGCATCAGAGACAGTTTTTTTCCCAGTGGTGAAATCATACTTTGGAAGAAAAGGGATGGAAGGTGGAAACCATACCCCTAGGTAAATATAATTTATTCTGATAACATTTCCTTAAAATAGCTGCTGAATAAACAAGACTGGGAGCTACCTCTACTATTCCCACTGTGATGGAAAAGAAGTTGAAGGTCTATGTAAATCAGCCAAGTAGAGAGGTCACCGTAATCTCTGGAAAACATATTATTTTTCAATCAGATAACTTTGCCCAATTCTGATATTTTTGTCTAAGCACAAAATGAAATTATGAATAAGACTGGCACTGGTGAATGAGTTAGCCATGATTGGCAGTTGAAATCAAGGGGAAAGGGCTATTGAGGAGTTTTTACCTGATGAAAGCCAGGACTTGTTGTTTTCTTGAGGGTTATATGTATTTTTTAAAGAAACAAAATAACCTTTATTGTTCCAAGCCTCAGAGATCCCTCTCAAATTCTGAAGGTGGGAGCCAGTGTCTCTCCCTCTCATGTATTGTTAATTAAAGATCTCAAATTGTTTCAGGGACACTAATGAAGCAGAGCTTTCCATCAGCACCACTCAGGTTGGAAAGTGCTGTTACAAATTACTTTGAACAGCAGAATATCCTGTTTCTTCCACCAATCTATTAGATGACAAAAAAACAATCAATGGCCTGGCCTTGTTTTCTACAGCATGTAGCCTGGGATATTTTGGGCTGACTGTAATCAAAGCTGTGACTGCGGCCGGGCACCTTGTGATACAGGGACAGTCCAATGTCAACATAAGCATGGCAAAGCTGGACTTCCCTTGGCTGAAGGTGGGCCCCATGCTGCTCAGCTAGGGAGTTTTGTGCATTTCATGTGCAGAATTTGGGGGCCCTTTTACGAAAAACCAGTTAAATTTTGCAGAGATGCTGAATGGACAGGGCTGGACATAGGTTCATTGTATTTATTCAGAACCATGTAGTGCTAAGGCCCATCACCAAAGGATTTTGTTGGCTTGAGTCTCCTTATTACCATCTTTCTCTGCCCAGGAATTGCTTGCATTGGGATTCTAATTCAGGTGAAGATTTTGGTTTTAAAAATGGCAACAATGACAACAGAAAACTTCCAATTCATTGGTCTCAGTTTTCTTGAACCTGAACTAGGTGGTCTCTGCATTTCATCTCTTCTACCTCCTGTTAATTTATGATAGAAAGAACCATCCAGTATAGCAGCCTATCATTTCTCTGCCCAAGGCACCTGTATGCAATGATCCTATAGTAGAAATCATTTTGTGGTGGCAATCACTGGGGTCTGAGGACCCCTGAACTCTCAAAAAGGAAACGAGGACCAGGAAAACAGTCCAAAGCACCACCCCACTGGGACTACTTCCAAAATGGTATTTCCTGAGTTTGCAGCCCAAATTAGGTGGCATTTGAAGCTCTCATTCTATTCAACTCCTTCCTGAGATAACTATAAAAGTTGTTTTCACTGGTAGTCTTAAGAAACCACTTTTTTAAAAGGTATTTTCAGCAAAAATATCAGTTTCTGTATCTGTTTTTTCCAAAGTGACAAGATATAGTAGCATGTTGATTTCTACAGGGAATTTGGAAGGAAAAAGCTAGAAATCCTTAGAGACTACAAGAATATTTTTTCTTCCCTCCTCAGATTTCAACATGCTGAGATACACATGCATTTATGGTGTTATATAAACATATATACCTATTACCATATATTATTGTACTTGTTACTATATGTGTATATATGTATATATGTGTGTATATGTATCTTCCAATTCCCTCAAGTCATAGCAGAAATCTGTGCTTGTCTTGAGATTATAACACAAATTTGCATTTCTTTTACCTTTCCTTTTTATTTCTCAAGACTGCTCCCAAAGACTCTGGGGAGCTGAGTACCAACTCTCCTGTAGACACTTTGAAAATGGAGGTCAGTGCAACAAAGAGATGGGGCTTTGTGACTGCCTTCGAGGGCACACTGGAAAATCCTGTTCTTTGTCTAACTAATCAAAATGGACGGGCCCACCAAAGAAAGTCAAAAAAGACATCAGTCTTATAATTGATTAAAAAACAACTTTTCAGTTGTTTTATGAGCTGCTGCTATGATAGATCATACTAATTAGGTTATAGTGGGAGACACTTGAAAGAACTTTCTAGCCTGGATTTATAGTTCTTCTTTTAAAAAAATGTTAAACTAATAAAAAGTAATAAGCTAAACAAAGAAGTTTCCTAACAGAGTGGACATATAATACCTCCATCTGCTTTTCTTATGGACAGCCTGATAAACCCCAGAATGCCTAACTGGACACCATCTTATTGCTGAAGAGGCTTCAGTTCAACTCTAAAGGTGGGAGCATTGGGAGCCTTTGGACATGTAAAAGAGACAGATCAGCGCACCCTGCCCCTGATTAGTGAGTAGATGGTCCTGTTTAACAATCAGAAAGACCTAGTTTGGGGTCCTTCTTCCTCTTACTCATCCAGACTTCCTGGATAAGTCACTTAACTTCAACAGTATTCAAGGTCATGTTCCAAGATTGTAAGTTATGGAGAAGGTGTTGAACTGTACTGGTAGAGGAAGTTTGCTTATTATGAACTAGTCATCTCAAAGAATTCACTGGCCTGGTCCCATCCCATCCCAATTAGTGGTGATATTCAAATAAAAGTAAAATCACAGCATAGTATTCAGGGCATTGTATCTAGATTTAAAAGTTTTGGGTCCGCATACTGCCTCTGGCCTTGAATTCTTTCCTTAACTTGGCCTCAGTTTTCTCATCTATAAAGAGGGAGTGGGGTAGAGAAGGTAGCTAGGTGATGTAGTGGACAGAGTGCTGGCCCTGGAGTTATTAAGATCTGAGTTCAAATCTGGCCCCAGACACTTACTAGCTGTGTGACTCTGGGCAAGTCACTTAAATTCTGTTTGCTTTGATCCGCTGGAGACTGAAATAGCAAACCACTCCAGTATCATTGCCAAGAAAACCTCATGGACAGTACTGGCATGCTACAGTCCACAAGGTCATGAGGAGTCAAACACATCTGAATGACTGAATAACCACAAGGACTAGATTGGACTCAGATCCTTCCAAGCTCTGGAGCTATGAGACTTTAATCACATGAATAAATATTTACCATGTATCTCCAGGGGCCAGAGCATCGTGTTAGGAGTCAGGTGCTGTAGAAGGGAGCTGCAGAATGTAGGTAATTCCATTCAATTCAACACATATTCATTAAATGTCTGGTTACTAGGGACAAAAATGACAGAGATCCTACCCTCAAGGAATTTACATTCTTCAGGGAAATATATATCTATGCAGCATCTATCCAATTAAGAAGATATGAAGGATATTAAAAATCATATCAAATAAAACTTCAAGAGAAATCATGCTGGTGATTGTGAAGGAGAGAAGATGTCAGAAAAACTCTTGAGCAGGCAATGGAACCTGAGATAGGCTTTGGAAAAATATGCAGATTAGATGAAGCAGCAGAGAAAGCTTTCTCAGAGAGAGAATGCATTTTGAACATGGATAACCCAATGTGTAAATGTATGGAGGTGGGAAATCAAGATGCTGATTATTCATATGAAAGATAAAGTCGAAGGGATTGATAAAATGGAGAAGGAGAAAGGGGAAGACGAGTAAAAGAAAGAAGAAAAGGAGAAGCTGCCTTTAGTGTTTTAGGGCTTGCAAAATTTCTTTTATAATGCTTTATTTAGTACCATATTTTTCCTCATGTAAAAACAATTTTTAACATTTGTTTTTCTAACTTTGAGTTCCAAATTCCCTTCTTTCCTCCCTCCCTCATTCAGAAGGCAAGCAATTTGATATAGGTTATACATGTGTAGTCATGCAAAACATATCCATAATAGTCATGTTGTGAAAGAAAACATAGACAAGAAAAAAAAGGTCAAGAAAAATAAAGTAAAAAAAATCTGCTTCAATCTGTATTCAGACACTATCAGTTCTTTGTCTGGAGATGGAGAGCATTGTTCATCACAAGTCCTTCAGAGTTGTCTTGGATCATTATATTCCTGAGATTAGCCAAATCAGTCACAGCTGATCTTCTTACTATATTGCTTTTACTTTGTACACAGTACATTTACTTTGCATCTGCTCATGTAAGTCTTTCCAGGTTTTTCTGAGAGTATCCTGTTTATGGCTTGCTGAATTTCTTATAGAAATTACTTAGTTTGTTCCTCTTCCCCATGAGGTAGATAATATAATGCCCATTTTATTTTTTTTTGTTTTTATTCATTTTAAATTTAAATACAAAATGAGAAAAGAAAAAAAAAGAACATTGCCACGTATACAGCAGAAGATATATTAATGTTAATTTTTAACTCTTTCTCCTCCATTTTTTCTGATGAAGAAAATGAAGCCCAAGGAATTTGCAAGTCTTTTATATGATGCCATGAATGTACTACAATTAGCAAGTCAGTTTGACTTGAAATAAGCAAGACATGAAAGTAAGAATGTGGAATACATAGGAAAGGGGTGTGGGAGTCAGATTATGAGGGGAGGTAGCATGTCAAACTGGATTGTATCCTATTGGTAATGGAGCGATAGATGATTTTTGAATAGAGAGGTGACCTGATTAACTTTGTATTTTAGGATATTCTTAGAATTTGACAGCTGTAAAGATAGATTAGAAAATAGAGGTACATATGGGAGAACCAATTAGAAGGCTATTTCAGTAGTCCAAAGAGGAGGTAATATTGGCCTGAAGTAAGCTAGAGGCTGTGTGAGTGTAGACAAAGATATTATGAAGGTGGGATGGACAAGACTTGGAAAATGATTTTATGCGGGGTTGGAAGATGAGGGAAGATGTAAAGACTCCAAAAGCATAAGCCTAGAAGACTAATGAGATGGTGCTTCTCTCAGCTAAAATGCGTAAAATTGGAAGAGGAATGGGCTTGATGGGAAACATGCTGAATGTCACTTGGGAGATGTCCTGTAATCCCCCTCCTTAAGGAACCTACTGACGAGAAAGCATGACTAATGGAGGTGACAAAGCATTGGCCATTGACCATAAATTAAACTGTGAGTTGAGTTTTCTGTGGCCAGGTATCATTAAAAAAAAACCCTGCATGTATATGTATATATATATATATATATACACACATATATATGTATACACACACACACACACACACACACACACACACACACACACACACACATATATATATATATATATATATATATAGGGGTACTTTACTAGTCATCTGATCATATCTGAAAGGGTACGATGTTTGCCCCAAGGATAGACCTGAACCTAGATTGATAGGTTAGTTAATACATGCTCAATCATATGTGGTTTTTTTTTTTCTGTAGGTAACTGAATGGCTTGAGTTTGTATCTGTCATTCTGGCCCTGTTGACAAGCACTTAGAACAGAGTAAAAGTTGTCCAGACCTATAATTAGCCAGCCCTGATATTTTTCAACTTTGCTTGCTTTTTCAGACTCATCTTTTAAAGAAATTTAAAGGTACAAATATCCATGTGTCAAAGGTATTTGAGTTAGCTTTCAACAGTAAAGATACATTTGCAAGGGTTGGACCCTTAGCTCTATGGGAGAAAATACTAAATAGGCTGCACTTTTCAGTGAGCATGTCTTAACTGTGTTCTAAATGTGTGATGCAAACATTTTGTTGATGGCACTATTAAGGATAATAGAAGTCCTATGATTTTTGTGTATCCTCTCCCATTCTCAGGACTTAAAGCATATTTTGTAATAATTGTTCATAATTATAAAATGCTTTCAGTTTTGCCAAATGCTTTGCAAAAATTATCTCAGTTGACCCTTGAAACAACCCTAAGTGGTAGATGCTATTAAGATTCCCATTTTACAGATAAGGAAACTGAGGCTAAGAGAAGTTAAGTAACTTGTCTAAAGGTTAATATTGCCCAGAGCCATGGAGCTTGTTTGTGATGTGGGATGCAAACTTAGATTTCCGAGACTCCCAACTGTCCTAAGAAAGACATGGTAATAGGCAATAGGGTCCTAACTTATTAATAGCAAAATTTTCCCCTTTACAAATATATTTCCATCATGACAGGACAGAAAGAGATTTTAGGGTCCCCAAATCTAACTCTAGTGTACAGAATGTATCTTTCAAAAATTCAAGTTACGTGTTTATATCTGCATTTATACACACACACACACACGCACAAGTTCTGTAATCACTATAATGTGATACTTAGAAAAATGAATGAGTCTAAACTATCAGACTCATTTAAAATACATCACGCATAACTCACCAAGAATGCGCGCGGCATTTTAAAAGAGGCCTCTATTTGATGATAGCACATAGCATTTTTCTAAACATCCTGTTATGGTGCTTACATAATTTAAAAACCTAGTTATGCTGCATAATGAACTGTAAAAAAACTGATGGGTTATAAGGGATAATATGTTTTAGCATAGAGAACAGATGAAAAGCTGCTCCTGAAGATATCGGCTTTTACATAAACACTAGTGTTCCAAAGATAGAAATAGAAAGATTTGGGGAAGGGGAAAAATGGGGAGGATCCCTCCCAGACAGGGAAATCCATGGGCTACCAGTGGTTCTTTGGAGAGGGGGACAAAGGTTAAAATGAGACATCCCTAAATAATAATGCTTTCTGTTGGCCAGTGTGTCTTTGGAAATACCATTAAAAATAACACTAAGAACAATAAGCAAATACCAATTCTATATTTTGATGTACACCTGTTGCCTTTGGTTTAGTTTTCTGTGGCCACAGGAAACTGAAAAGGCAGCCATGGTGAAGTGTATTGAGAGTCAGTCACTGGGCCGAAAGACCTGTGTAGAAATTGTACTTCTGACACATACAGACTATTTGACCATGGGCAAAAAAGAACAAAAGAAGGATGGAAGGAAAGAAGGAAAGGATGGAAGGAAATGGGGAAGGATGGAAGGAAGGAAGGAAGGAAGGAAGGAAGGAAGGAAGGAAGGAAGGAAAGAAGGAAGGAAAGAAATATGAGAGAAAATTCCATACTCTCTATGCTGGTGAAATAATGGACCCCTTCTACATGGATAGAAACATATGTCCATGCATGCATACATATAGATACATAAATAAATAGGAGGATTGATGTATGGATATAGAGAGAGATAGGTAGATTGGCAAATAAGTGGAAGGATGGATAGATATAAATGGATAGTTGCAGATAGATGGCAGATTAGAGAGATAAATATGTAGAGAGAGAAAATTGTAGAAGGATCTCTTTCATGTACAGATGAATGCAAACAAAATAAATTAATAGATCAATGATAAAGTAAGTAGACAGATTAGTAGGATAGATAGATAGATAGATAGATAGATAGATAGATAGATAGATAGATAGATAGATAGATAGATAGATAGATAGATAGATGATGGATAGATAGATAGATGATGAATAGATAGATAGATAGATAGATAGATAGACAGACAGATAGATAGATGAATTTTAAATAAAATATCTCCCACCTTCAAAGAGTTACTTTCTAAAGGATGACCACTAAGATGCCTATTTCTAACTTCTATGTTCAGAAGTGATGAGTTTTGGAATGTTAGAACAGTATATATTGTAACATCCCAATGCATTGCACAAATATTATATATCATCAGTAAGAAAAGCATTGTACACTAACAGGTGTTACGATTCAGACATATGTCTGTCATCAGCAGGTCCATGTGGCTGGTCGTTCCAGCAGACACACAAGTACTTTGTTGTATCGCCTACTTTGAATGTATTCTTGAAGACATATTAGTTGGACAATCTGGACTTCTTACAGAGACTGTATGGGCCAAGTCCTATTTATAGAAGTTTATTTTCATCCCCATATGATTACCTGAATCTAATAGTGATATTGATGATATGATGATGAGAAACAGCATTTTATGTGAGAGCTTTTGATTTTAAAATGGCCTTTAGATACATGACCTCATCTGATTAAAAAAAAACCCTAGAAGCCAAACATTATAGATATTTGAGTAAACCAGCAGAGAAGCAAGGGCATTCAAGTAGAATTATAAGTCAGGATTTGAACCCAGATCTCAATGAACCAAATCCAGCAATATATCCACTATGTTATATTGTTTGTCTTGGGACATTAAATAATAACTAATCAAAAGGAAGACTTTTTTATGTCCTTTGTCTTTTGCTAAGTTTGGTTATAAACATATAACCAGCTTGAACATTTTTATTTAATTGGAAAGGCCAATCAAATACTCAACTATGTTGATTTTCACTGAAATAACAAATTGTTTGAAGGGGGTCATCACTCTAGTCCAAGTCATTATTTTTTTTTTAATGGGTAAATCATTTGTATCTATAGACAGACTCTAAACGTATGTGTGTGACTGAGGTAATGAGCCCAATCTATTTGGACCATCTGCTTCTTTCTGAAATATTCACCTTGAAGGAAAACTGTTGGCAATGTGCAGTGGAATCCTGCCTAGCCGCCTCTGGCCTGATTCTCATCTCTTCCCTGATTCCTGAAGCTTGGCTCTTTCTTGTCACTCTCTTCTATAAAAGCACGGCCCTTATCTAAGTCAGGGCAAAGAAAGAATGCATGTCACAAACTTGCAGAACAACAATTAAGAGTCTAATCAGGTCCTGCTGCCCTAGCCTCAACGGCATACAGGAAGTGAGATGGAGGAAAATTCATCTCCATCCCGGCACGAATGGGAAATCTGATTTTCAAAGTTGCTGTAAGATAAATTGTATTTAAATAATACATCTCCCATTCACTCCAGCAGTGAGACACATTCCCCTTACCAATCTGGTTCCCAGCAGGTAGTCCAGTCTGATGAAGTATCAGCAAAATGTCAGCTCCTGCTGAGAGGAACGACGGAGTGGAGACAGGGAGTGGTGACAGGCCTTTCAAAAAGCTATTATACAAATTCACATTTTCAAATAAGGATGTGTAAGCGTATGCATGTACATATGCATAGATATGACATAAGCATTCATTGTTCGATTAGCCACATGAATGGATGGAAGCTTTGGTACAAGAAATGCAAAGCTGCCAGTCTTGGCACATTTGGTTTTGAAGTCAGATTTATCTCACTAGTTGTGTTTTTGCTTAACTAATATTCAAATTAGCCTGTACTTACCGCCAGGAAGACCTGGGTACAAATCCTGCCTCTGAAATTTACTAGTCGTGTGAGACCCTGAGTAAGTCATTCAACCTTGAAAGGTCCCAGGGAAAATGGTGAGTACCAACATTCCTCTAGGATTGTAAATTAGAGAAGAGGTGTTTATCTTCCTTGATCAAAGGACTTTCCTTACTAATAACATGGTATCTCTAGAGTACTACCCAAGCCCTGGCCTGGCACTGAAGCCACCTTCCTGGTTTCCAAACTTCCTCTTGCCCCTGGCTACTTCACCTGTGGCCTCTTAGAACACAGCATTACCACCTGCCTTGTACTCAGGGGAGGACCCAGAACAGTGTAAGCTTTCACCTCTCTCCACTGACTTCTCTTCAAAGACTGATATCCAGGGTAGCTCAGTGAATAGAGCACTGGTCCTAGAATCAGGATCTGAGTTCAAATTTTGTCTCAGACACTTAACACTTACTAGCTGTGTGACCTTGGACAAATCATTTAACCCCAATTGCCCTTCCTTCCCCCTTCCAAATTAAATTAAATTAAATTTTTAAAAAAGACTGATATCCTGCCTATACTCCTTTACCAATTGTTAGCATCCTATCCCATTGTCCTCTCCCCATCCTGGTGATACTGAATTCCTGGCTTTTAATATCCAAACCTCTCTTCCTATGCCTAACTCCCTGCTCATTCAGACCTGTTCATCTTAACCCTGCTTCTCAATGTGCCATTGCAGACTCTTTGACCCTTCTATTGTGCTTTCTGGAATCACTGATTAATAATTGACATATTTACTTTCACCTTAAATCTCCTCCTTTTTAATTCCTTTCATTTTCTTATAACCAGTGATACTTGGTTCCCTCCTGATAACACCATCTCCCCTCCCCCACCCTTTCCAGTAATGGCTATACTTTTTCTTATTTCCCTACTTACTGGTCTTGGTGAAGCATTTGGAATATACCTTGCTCCTCATTGCCACTAACAGACTTCTCTTCTATCATCATTTGTCAATAACATCCCCTCCTTTAAGATTCATGTTATCTAAATTTATCACCCAATGCAGATCCTGGGACCTGTCAATATTGGCAACATTCTCCATCCTTCCTCAATTAGTTCAATGGTTGGCTCATAGTTCCTTTCTAAACCTTACCTCCTCCCCTCAGACTAGAGATCTCCAACATACCTATGAAAGCTTCCTCAACAATGCTAATCTCCCAGTTCTCCAATCTACTCACTTCCCATGACATATTTCTCCACCCCAGCTATACAAATGGTCCTATCTTTAATCTTGGAATTACCCACAAATGTTCCATTTTCTATTAATGAACTCCAAAATTCCTTTACCTAATGAAAAACTTGTATATTTCTATTATTTAATATATCTTAACAACCCATAACCACATTTCTCCTTGTCACACTTAGAGCCAATAACCACAGTTGTTATTGTGCACTCACTAGACTATAATCTCCTCCTTTCTGTATCTCAGCCCTTTGGTGAATTAATTCCACTTGCTACTGTCCTCTACTCTTTAATACTTTGCTACCATGTCCTATCCCTGATCATGTTAGAAGCTGTGTGAGTGTAGAAAATGATGTTACAAAGGTAGGATTGTCAAGATTTGGAAACTGATTTTATGTGGGGATACTGAAGATTACTGGAGATTATTCCCACCCCAGTGGCTGCTTGCCACTCCCTCTCCTTCATCAGTCTCTCCATACATACTGGCCCCTCTCTTGCTTCCTAAGGACTCCTCCATCTCTCCCTGGATCCTACCATCTCCACTAGCTTTCATATTATCTCTTTCCTCCTCTTTTCAGTTGACCTCCCTGAGAAAGCCCTATGAACTAGTTGCCCTCTATGTCCTTGCCTCTGATTCTTTTCTAACTCTTCTTCAATCTTGCTTTTTAAATTGTCATTCAATAGAACCTGCTCTCTCCAAAGTTATTGGCGATCTCTTAATTTCCAAATCCAATGACTTTTTTCTTAATTCTAGTCCTCCTTGACCTTTCGGCAGTATTTGGCACTGTCAATCAGTGGGGCAATCAGGTAGTTATTAATTGTTATTATTAGTTATTATTACATCACCTCTTGATGGATACTCTTTCTCTTTAGGTTTTCATGGCACTCCTCTCACTTAGTCCACTCTTTCTCAGTCTCCTTTGCTGTTTCTTCACCCATAATTAAGTGCACTGATTAGATATGTCCCCACTAGTCTTTCCACTCTTTTATTTCTATATTATTTCATCTGATGATCTCATGAGGTTTCACTGGTTCAGTTATCATCTCTATGCAAATGATTCTTAGATCTATATTTTTCAGCCATACTCTTTCATGAGCTAGAGTTCCATGCCACCAATACTTTTGGGAAACCTGGAAATGGTGATACCATAGGTAATTTAAGTTCAACACATACAAAACATTACTCATTACCTTCCCCCATAAAACCCTTCCCCCTTCCAAACTTCCCTATTACTTCCAAGGGACCCATCATCCTTCCAAGCACTCAAGCTGACAAACTCAATGTCACATTTGACTTCTCATTTTCTTTTTTTTTGGAGGGCAGTTGGGGTTAAGTGACTTGCCCAAGGTCACATGGCTAGTTTTTGTGTTAAGTGTCTGAGTCTGGATTTGAGCTCAGGTTCTCCTGACTTCAGGGCCAGTGCTCTACTCACTGTGCCACCTAGCTGCCCCTTGACTTCTCATTTTCACTCATGATACATATCATATCTTGTTTCCAAGTTTTATCATTTCTACTTTCACAACATTTTCCTATACATCCCCATCTCTTCTACTCACACAACCACCAACCTTGTTCAGGTCCTCATCAACTTTCACCTGGACTATTGTAATGGACCTCAAATTGATTTCCAAATCTCAATCTCTCCCAACTCTAATTCATCCTCCCATAACATTCCAAAGTGATTTTCCTAAAATTCAAGTCTGATCATGTCACACACACACACACACACACATCCATAAATTTCAATGCTACCTATTAATTCCATGATCAAATATAAAGATCTACATTTGGTATTTAAAGTATTTCATTTACTGACCCATTCCTGCTTTTCCAGTATTAGACTTTACTTCCTTCCACATGCTTTATGGTACATCTACACTGGCCTCTAATGGCCCTGAAGAGAACATTCTCTCCCATCTCCCTGCTTTTGCAAGGGCTGTCCTGCATGTCTGAAATCCTTTCTCTTCTCACCTTGATGCTTAATTTCCTTGGCTCCCTTCAAGATTCATCTCATGTCCCACCTTCTACAAAATACCTTTCCTAGTCTTCTCAGATGTTAGAGCATTCTTCAAGATTATTTGACATACACTCAGTATGTAGCTTATAGGTACCTAGATATTTACATTTTTCTAGAATTATTGTGTATATATATGTATATATATATGTATTCCTGGTTCCTGTCTATATACACATATACACATATGCATACACACAGATATATGAGAATATTTTGACATAAATATGTGTAATCACATATCTGTACATATTTGTGTCTAATGATAGTCATCTCTTGGGTGGGGAAAAAAAAAGAAGAAATTTACATGATAACTTTATTATATGTTTAAAAGGAATAGCACATCATACATAATAGATTTGCAGTTTCACGTACAATCATCATTTTATTCACTATATTATGGAAATGCTTGTTTTATTTTATAAATGTAAAACAAAATAAATATTTTTTAAAAAGAAAAAATGAGAAAGTAAAGGTCCTCAAGGATAGTAACTGTCTTGCTTATTTTTATTTGTACCCCTAGTACTTATCACAGACACTAGAGAAAACAGTAAGCAATTAACTGCTTATTGACCAATTGATTGAACTATTATTGTCATTGCTGAACATCTTCTTTGAAATAAAATGGACAACTTTTTGCCTTTCTTTGTCTTGCATACAGTAATCACTCCACAAATGCTTTTGACTTATTGTTGACTTGACTATCGGATGAAAACTTGTGTTTGATGAACACTCAAACCAAAGGCCACCCAGTTTACAGTAAAGCTTCCCTTGTAACTGTCAGGAATTCAAGATTTCACATCTGAATACTTTTCTCAGCCCCCACTTTTCCAGGCAGCTAAAGAAGTCTGAAATCTATAAAATGCAAGTTTTTGAAATGTTGACAAATAATGCTTAAATAGTTACCAAATAGTGCACTTAAATCGTGCTTAAATTGTTACCAAAGTAAAGAATGCCCCTTGCTCTCCCCATCTCTCAGGATCTCAATCATTCATTTTCTTTGTCAGTTTATTTTTTGGACCAACCTGCTATTGAATTGGCATGAGGCACTTTCAGTGGAGAAACTCCCTCTCCAACTGCAAGTCAGATCTACAACTTAGCCATGGAGAGTGGCCTTAAAAAGTGAGAGGTTCAGTGACTTGCCCAGAGTTGCACACCCAGTATGTTTTAGAATCTGGATTGAAACTAGGACTTCATGAATCTAGGGACAACCAGACACAGTGAATAAGGAGCTAGGCCTAGATTCAGGAAGACATGAATTCAAATTTGGCCTCAGACAGTTTCTAGCTGTGTGGTCCTGGGCAAGTCACTTAATCCTGTTTACCTCAGTTCCTCATCTCTAAAATGAGTTGGAGAAGGAAATGGTAAACCACTCCAGGAGCTTTGCCAAGAAAACCCCAAATGGGGTCATGCAGAGGTGGACACAATTGAACAGAAACAGCTTCTTGACTCGGAAACCAGACCCGTCTCCACTGGGGCCCATGGCCAACCTGCCTGTTTGAGCATAGCTATAAAGGCATGAACGTTCTGATGGGACTTGGAGTGAGCAGTTACCCTCCCCACCCTCTGGCCTGTGTCTAAGTGCAGACTCAGTGAAGGCAGAAACTGCTCACCAGCTCTGTGCCTCTGCTAATATAAATAATGATGCCAGGAACTTGCCCTTTTCATTCTGAAGGCTCTGAAATGCGTCCTTTTTTATTTGTTTTTCTTCCTCATAGGTTTCTGCCAATCATAACCGGGCTTACAATTCTCCTTGTGTGTTGGTAAATATGGCTGCTTAGCTGCCCACAGTAATCCTTAATTATTCTTAGGGCACATTTCCAGAGCCCTGAATTAGAGGACTGACGAAGCCCAAAATACAATGCAGTGAATCATCCAGAAATTGCTCTGCCCGCCCTCCTCCCCTGTGCAGCGACTTCTGGTACCATCAGCATTTTGTGACTGATGGCCCAATGTCAGTATTGTGTTTGTTTCTCTTTGGGACAGATTGGAAATTAATCTTTGCTTCCGTGGCATTCATTTACTCAGATAGATGAGTGCTAACCACTGATTTCTACTCTTATCCTATAACATTCGAAACAAATATTGCATCTCAAACTCATTAAAGTATGTACAAAATTATTCTTCAGCTTTTCTTTCTTTTTTCAGCTATCAGTCACCCTTGTCTTTTTTGGCATGCAAAAAGCTCCCACTGACTTAGCCTACAGTCATCGAGAAAGATACATGGGGCATAGGGAATAGAAGTGTTGTTAGGTGGTACAGTGGAGAAAGCACTGGGCTTGGAATCTGGAAGACCTGTGTTCAAATCTGGCCTAAGATACATAAGCTCTGTTACCCTGAAAAAGTCACTTAACTTCTGTCTGTCTCAGTTTCCTCAACTGTAAAGTGAAAATTACAATAGCACCTCTTTCCCAGGGCTGTTGTAAGGATCAAATGGGATGCTACTTGTAAAGTGCATAGTACTTGGCACACAGTAGGTGTTTAATAAATGCTTTATTTCCTTCCTTTGATCCATATGCATTAGAATCTTTGATGAAGATGCCTAGGGAATAGAGTTTGTGACAAAAACCTCACTCTCCTCTACTAGTAAATCTTTTGCTCTTAGATAGAGGCTCTTGTCATCTCTCATCTGGACTCTTACGATAGCTTACTAGTTGGTCTCCCTAATACCAGTTCTCCAAACTTAACCATATGCTCCACAAAGCAGCCAAATTGATATTCTATGTCCAAAATTCACACCCCCATTCAAAAGTCTTGAATGGTTCCTCACTCTATGGTAAAATACAAAATTTTCAGCCTGAAATTAAAAGCCCTCAATTGGGCTTCCCTCTACCTTTTTAGTCTTATTTCCTATTGTTCGCCTTCCTACATTCTGTGTTCTACTCAAATGGTCCATTAGAAGGGTAAAACACAAAAATGAAATTTCATTTCCCATCTCTGTGCCTTTGATAGAACTGATCCCCCATACTTGGCTTCTACTCTGTCTTCATCTTGACCTTGGACAATCCATAGCTTCCTTCATCCCCAAACTCCTACACCTTTCTTGACCTCTGCAATTTTAGTGTTCTCCTCCTATTGAAATTACTTGACTTCTTTGGTAATCACTTTACATTTATGTTTTTGTGAGAAGGTCATGTCCATCTAGTGCAATCTAAGTTCCTGGAGAGCAACTATTTGTTTTTTTTTTTCTTTTTTATCTTTGCCTTTTCTGTGACTAATATAGTGTCTTGAGTAGAGTAAGAACTTTATAAACATTTGCTAAATTGGTCTGGAATAATAGCACAATGGAAGACTAATAAATGATAGTTGAATTAATTTCAGTTGAATGATAAGATTTTTCCTTTTCAATGATGCTCTGGGACCACTGGGAGAATTGTTTCTCACAGATATTCAAATCTCTTTGATCCTTGAGAAGAACAAATCCAATCAAGCTCTGAAGGGTTACTGGGATTCAGGGATCCTGGACATTAATGTTATTGTATAGATAATTGCATGGATATGTTGGTTTGAACCATTGAGTTCAAATATTCACTACAATTCAATTCAACAAACATTTTAAGCACCTATCTTGTACAAAGTAATAAGCATCATGGCCCAGTGGATATTGAATTGGTATTGTAGTTTAAGAAGATGTAGATTCAACTTCTGCTATTGATGGTTATCAGTTGCATGTGATCTTTGACAAATAACAACCTCTCTGACATGGCAGCATGGCTTAGTATACAGGGCATAGTCAAGAAGAACAAGATTCAAATCCTACCTCAAATGCTAGGTTATGCGAGCCTGGGCAAGTCACTAAACTATTTTGTCTCAGTTTGCTCATCTGTAAAATTAGACAATGAGATTTGGTGACTTCTGCTGGTCCTACTAGCTCTGAGTCTGTGATCCTATGATTACAAATCACAGAGAGTCTCCCCACATTCATGAACCCCAAATGTGCTAGGCACTATATTGTCTTTGAGACTTAAAAAAGAAAAAAAAATAGATTTTACCCTCAAACAACTAATATTTTATTTCACAAGTATAAGATGAGGGGACATAATTAGACAGCAGTGATTTGGAAAATGCTTCAGAGCTTTTAGTGGACCACTAGCCATTGAGTCAGTATTGCAAAATGCCATCCAGTCTCCAAAGAGACTTAAGATTATCTTGGGTAGTATTGAGAGGCGTAGGTTCCCAGAATAAGGACTAAATAGTGCTTCCTTGGTCAGACTATCTCTGAAATAGTGCTGGATGCATATTCAATGCTGGGTGCAATAATTTAAGCATATAGCTAAGTTGGAGAGCATCTAGAGTATCTAGAGTAGAGAAGCCAGCATGTTCAGTCACTCATCACTTTCTTTGTGCTAAGTAAACTCTGGTTTTACAAAGAAATTCAAAAACACAGTCCCTGCCCTCCAACAGTTCACATTATAATGCAGGAGATAATATGCAAACAACTGTGTATATACAAGATATATCTAATGTATGTAGGAGATTAAGGACCTTGATTTTGTACTTTGTGAGGACTGGTTGGAGGCACTTGGTGTGTTAAGCTTGCTATAAAGAAGAATCAGGGTGGTCACAATGGCAGTCATGTGGGTAAATGCTGTCATCTTGGAGAAGTATGTGATTCATTAAAATTTAGCCCCAGAAATTGAAACTAGAAAGAATGAATGAAAGTAGGAAAGAGAAAAATGTTGATTTTATGTCAGGACAAACTCTGTAGCAATTAGAGTTTTCCAAAAATGAAATGGGCTGTGTCAGAAGAGAATGGGTTCCTTCATTGGAGGACTTCAGACAAAGGTTAATTGGGCTTTTGTTGGTATTGTGTTAGTTGGAATTGTTTTCGAGGTCTAAGGTGGATGAACCAAATGTTGAGGTACCTTCCAATACTGTAACTCGGTAATATTCAGTAACCAATGTGGAGACAGAGACATCCAGGAGTCAGCCCTTCACATCCTTCAGCCCTTGCAGTTTTCTCTCTTATAATCTCAAATGCCACATATGTGATTCATCAATATGTGAACAAACCCATAACTTTCCGTGATAGTCCCTGTTTCCACATCCACATTTAGGAACAGGGTCCACAAGTAATGTAGGAGGGAATTTTTATTTGGTAATTGTCCAGAGCTATGCAAGATGGCTGAATGAGAAAGAAATCCGTTTGAATATGTGTATTTAATCAATTTTCAAAGAGCCTGAAGTTGCTCAATTTTAAATGCTTGATTGAACATAATAGTTTGTTTCTAAGCAGAAAGAAAATAACTGCAAGTTGACTTCACAGACAACGTTGCTCAGATTGAATGTAGCTTCACTTGTTTCTTCGTTAATGAAGACAAGTAAAGCTGAAGAAACTGGGGGGAAAATCTTCCCACTATTTTAAGATACTGTCTGTCTTACTCACTGCATTTTGGTGTCATCATTAATCAATTGTCTGGATGTGGGGATTGGAAGAAAATGAACTGGCTGAATGCTTAACTTGGCTTATTTTAGCTTAGCTAGAAAGAGCCCGGATTTCTTAGTTGTCTACCTTTGTGAGTATTTCCATGTCATTAGGGTATTTTGGAAGCCCAACTTGAAACTCTCAAAACCTTGATGAAGAAGTTTTTTTTTTTTATAATGTCATCGAAATATTCCCCAGTCTTCAAACAAGAATAAGGCATGATTGATATTAAAGGAAATTCTATTTTCCTGAATCTTACAACTGAGAGTAGAGCAACCTGAAGTTGACAAATTTTGATGGAAAGACAAGAAGGGCCAAGAAGATCGTGTTCCTCTGGCCACATTGCACATGGATACCTTGGGCATTTCAAGATCTGTTATTGTGTCTTTAAAAATCAAATGGATCAAATTATCACCATTTCTCACACATCACCTTGATATTTATGTTCCCTTTGAATTTTACCTTATTTTAATCTTGCTCTCTTTTGTTCTCAAAGAGAAACATTTAAGAGGATTTCAATGATAGAATGCTGTCAAAATATTCAAATGGAGTTAACTCAGTTGTACTTAGGATTTTGAGCTATTGATGGAACACAGATGATAATCTGTGTGATTTTTATATTGTCTGATGTAAATTCTTAATGTTGTACTATCTTTGGTTTCACAGCCCATTTCCTTCTCTATGAATGATTGCTCAGAGGGAAGAAAAAGATTATTTGGAGGAATATAATATCAAAAGACTGTACTAAGTTAATCCTAATGCCTAAAGTACTTTTTTTCCTTAATGAAGCATGTATTATCCATTGATATTTTTAGAGTATATGAGAAAAAAAGGATGGGTACATTTTGATTGATGGTCTATGTCATGGTGCACACCCACATGTTAAATATTCACATCCAGTATATTCCTGACAAGATAGTAAAATATTCTATTCATCAATCCAGACCCAATTTTTCATATTTTAATATCTTGATTGGTTCTTAACAAGGCTTTAAAATTATGACAAATATATTAATGCCTCAATAAAGATTAATTTTCATGCCAATTTTGAGGTCAAAGAGTTTGATGGTTTTTCCATATCTAACTTAAAATACGTGATCTCTTAAAATAATAGCTTACTATGCTTCCCCACAAAATCTTTATTTAGCAAAGACAAAAAAGAAGGCATTTTCTCAATAGTCAAAAACATATACTTTCTACCAAAATCCCAAATGTTTTAAAAATTAAATGGAAGGAATTTGGGGGGATACCCATTTTGGAAATAAAATTATCATCTCCACTAAAACATTTAAAATCTGGATGGTTTGGGTAATTGAATATGTTTGACTGATTTGAAGAAGTAGTCAGGAACATAGAAGTAGATGTCCTCCTTTAAAGTTCAGGGTCATCATTGTGGGCTTATCAGGCAATAGAAATCTATCTTAGGTGCTTTTCCAAGTGGGAATTTCCTAAGCAAACCAGTAGGAACCAGGAGCAAAGTGCTGGAAAGCAGCAATTTTGACCTTTGACAACAATGACAAGAAGAGAGACAGAGACAAGGCAGATAAAGACAGAGAGATTCCTAAAATAATATATTGAAATGGGTAAGTTTATGTTCCTATGTCATGTCCTTATATACCTACCAAAGTAAAATAGTCCTTGCCTTCAAGGAATTTACACTTTACTGGGGGATGTTGGAGGTGAGTAGAAGAGGGACAACAGTGAATCCAGAGCATATCAAAAAGTAATAGCAATTTGATTTCAATTGGTGGAGCATGCTAATAAATAAGGGTAAGGGAAGTTGAGGAAACACTTTATATAGAGTGTGGCACTTAAACTGCTTTAGAAGAAACCAAGAATTCTGAGGGGTAGGATGGAAGAGGAGAACCTGTTACCCAGGAGATGCAGAAAATCAAAACATCTTTAAATGATGTAGACAGCACTGTAATCTACACAAATGATAGTAAGCCTTCAGTTTCTCATTTGTTTTAATCCATAAAGTAGGACTGGATGGTATCTCTTTTGTCCACTTCATTTCCTCATAATTTTCCCTGTTTTTTTATATTTTTTAAAAAGCCACTTAGGGAAACTGATTGAAAAGCCCAAAGTTGTATTTCCTGCTTCACCTTCTGGGGAGTGAATGGAAGGTTTTTGCTAGTTAGAGATGTCTATTTTCTTTTGTCCATCTGGCATTGGGAATCATTTTGCCTTTGAAGTTAAATGTGTTTCCAAGACATAGCATTCAATAAATCTGCATGGTAAGAAATATTATTACATAGCTCTGAATGTCATCTCCAAATGTAAAGCTGCCTGTTGCTTCAAGTGTAAAATTCATTCTTACATCAACTGTGTGTTTCTTTGCTGCTTTATGATGCTGGTCATTGCAGATCGGCCTGAAAATATTAAAGTGACTGCATGAAGCACCATAATGATTGTGATGCCTACCAGCCCATGTCTCTGTGAAGCCAATTACATAGAAAAACAATCCAAAAAGAATAAGTACACACTATCTTGATGTGTGGAATCTAGCATGTGAGTGGAAGGGATCAAGGAATGAGTATAGCTATGTGCATGTGTGTTCTCTATGTTCTCTCCATCTCTGTTCTGTGTCTCTCTCTGTCTATGTCTCTTCTGTCTGTCTCCACCTGTAAGTCTTTCTCTCTGTCTCTCTTTCCCTCTCCCTCTGTCTCTTTCCCTCTCCCTTTCCCTCTCCCTCTGTCTCTCTCCCTCTCCCTTTCCCTTTCCCTTCCTTTCCATCTCCATCTCCATCTCCATCTTCATATCTCTCTCTCTCTCTCTCTCTCTCTCTCTCTCTCTCTCTCTCTCTCTCTCTCTCTCTCTCTCTCTCTCTCTCTATTCCTCCTCCTTCCATTCCTTTCTCCCTCCCTCCATTTCTTTCTCCCTCCCTCCATTCCTTTCTCCCTCCCTCCCTCTCTCCCTCCCTCCCCTCTCAGTTATATTTGAGTACATCTTCCAAGTTGTTGCGTTCCCAGTTTTCCAGTGAGATTTGCTTTCCAGGGTCTGCTTGTTTTAGCTCTGGTTATCTTAGTCAATCATTTGAATTCAAGTGTGCAATCTATTGGTCCCTAAGTTATTTTCAATGATGTTTGGCTCCAGCAGCCTGTTCAGCAATTAGAGTTCAGTGTTGAGGATGAAAAGAGCTGTTGGGTGTTGTGTCTGCTCACTTACAGAGTATCCTACAACACCCGATCACAGCTAGTAACTGTCCATGGTAATTTAAAGGTACTTGTCATGTCTTTGGATGCTTTTCATCTTCAGTTGTTGAGGTTGATTTCAGTTCAAAGGACGAATGAAAGATGAAAGGGTTACTGTAGGGTTTGACTATTCATGATTCAGGCTACTTTTCATCTGGGTCTCCTAACCACCCATGGACTAGACCACTTTTAATCTTCCCACTACTTTCCCCTAATGGCTGTTCCTCCTTTGAACTCCTTCCTCTAATGTCAAAGTCTAGAAACAAGTGTCACAAGGGTTTCAACTAGACCTCCCATTTAGATAAAGTGCCAGCACAGAAATCTAGATGTCTAAAGACATTACATACGGTCACTGCATGAGGCATAAAGCAATGGTGCTTCTCTGAAAATATCAGATTGTTAAAGATTTATTTCATTTCCCTTTGGTACTCACATACATGCATGCCGGTATCCATGCACCCGTACATATACGATGCATGTGCACATGTGCACATGCACTGACATATGTACACACACAGACCTATTACATTGTATGTACACCTGTATAACATGTACACACATGTATCTATACTGCAATGTGTATATATGTATGTGTGTTTGCATGTGTATGTGTGTGATGTGGATATATATGTGTCACATATTTACCATATACACATATGCATGTATATTTCACCTGAGTACAAGTCAGTATGTCAGATACTGAGGATAAAAAGCTAAGAATAAAGAGGTCCCTTCCCTCAAGCAGCTTAAATTCTATTATGAGTGTGGGGGTACAAAAGGTGGATGGATGAGTAAACCAAGTAGATTTAAAGTAATGTGAAGAAAGAGGAAACACAAAGAAATGGGAGTGAGGAGACAGAGGGGGTGGAGATGGCAGAATCACAAAAGGAATCCTATAGAAGGTGGTACCAGAGCTGTGCTTTAAAGGACAGCTAGAAATTCTAAGAGGAAAAAGTGAGGGAAATGTACCATCCAGGCATGGGGGAGCACTGAAAGGAAATGATGACAGATGATTTTTCCTGCTTTAAAAATAAATAACAATAGGATCACAAGATCATAGAATGAAATGGAAATTTCGAGGTCATCCATGCTAATCCCTTAATTTTACAGATGAGGAAACTGAAGTTTATTTGGGAAGCAACTTGTCTAATGGCACCTAAGTAGTGATTGACTACCCTGAGATATGAACCTACCTCCTCCAGTTACAGAGTCATAATTCTGCCTATCACACTGGGCTACTATATTTTTTCAAAGCAGAGACTAACATGAGGTTGGCACCACACCATCTCCAACAATTGTTAAATGGCCTGAGTTATAATCAGAAATATTTTCAGTCACCTTGCACTCCTTTATTCTTCTCTGGAATTTCTGGACTCCTGAAGGTACTTCCCACAGTCCTTTTTAAGAACCAAATGGAGCTATTAATTGGCAAATGTGAGATATAGCTTTAGGATCTCTAATCCAACATGAATTTATCCATTAGCACTCGAAACAAATGAGTGAATAAAACCACTGAGCTGTGAAGAAATCTAGATTATTGGTTAATTCCCCCTCCCCATAATCCTTAGGTAAATACTGGTATTTTTCTTATATCGTGGAACTTTGATATGGAGGTTTTTGTGCATGTTTTGTTTATTAATTCCCTCCATCATTAGAAATGAAAATGATGGAAGGGCTCCCCCTTCGACCTTTGCTCCATTTCCCTTTCTTTCACTAGGTATCCTGAAGCACCACTTCACTCTATTGAAAATGCAATTCTCTGGATTTGCTGAGTATCAGGTGCTCCCTCCTAACAGGATGACAATCCCAGCTCTATTTGGTGGCCAAATGATTACTCTGTAAAGGGATCCAGGAACCAGGGGAGGAGAAGGAAACAAAATACAAAAATCTGTTCACAAAGCCCTTTGTATGGCTGGTACCACTAAAAACCGATCGGCTTAGTGCTGCATCTGGAATCAAGCCGTCTTTCTGCACACATGGAGAGTTCATTTGGAACTTGCCACCAGTAGTGGGTCTTGCTGTTATTGAGAGTTTAATCAGCACCAGCGGTGGTGACTCATGTCAAGACTAGCCAGCAAGCCATTGCAAAGATGATCGTCCCTGAGCTTCAGTGGAGAGCTCCCAGTGTCACTTAGTCCATAAATCCAGATGCCCACTTCACTCTGGGGCATAGATTACCAAGAGGAGCGTACAGAGGAAAAGTAAACCCCATTTGGTGGAGTAAAAGCCATGCCTGCTCCCATAGCTACCCGTGGTTTATTATAGCGGTATGTCGTTTCCAGCACTACTTATAGTACCGATCATATGGGACCCTTAAAGGCTTGCTGATGCCTCATGGGCAACTTCAGAATGATTCGGTTTATAAATAATTCTGCCTGCATATCTTACATCTTTAGGATTACCTCTCCTGTGCTTTTTATTATCGGGACATTTGCATGAAACTGAGCTATTTGGATACTTGCCCTTGGAGAGATATTGCTTATTCCTACCTCCCCCTCCCTACACCAACCTCTCACCCCAAGCCTCTAAGACAGAAGTGCATTTTTCATACCAAGGCCATTTCCATATGCTACAAAGCCAAGATTTGTGACCCGAGATGAGGGAAAAGGAGTAGCAAAGGATGAAACGCAGAGAAAAATGTGGTATTCTTAACTTCTTCTGTATCTTTCCACAAATGTCCTGCCCTTTTTCCTTATTAACTAATTACTGAGTTACTTCACCTGTAATCTTTGCTTGGGTTCCTCACTGAGGTTCCAGTTCAATCTAATTCATCAATGTACATTAGCTGCCTACTTGGCAGCAAAGTGGTACAGTAGATAAACTTAGATTCAGGAAGACTTGAGTTCAAATCCTGCCTCAGATATTTACTTGCTGTGTGACCCAGAACAACTCTCAGCCTCAATTTTCTCATCTCTAAAATGGATATAACCATAGTAACTATTTTCCAGACTTGTTGTGAGAATGACATAAGAGAATATATGCCAAGCTTTCTGTAAGCCTTAAACTCTTCATGAAAGCCAGCTATTGTTGTTTGCAAGGCATTATTTTATACAGTGGGGACATAAAAATTTAAAAAAAAACCTTGCCTTTGAGGAGTTTATATTTTACTATCATGATACAACATGTGTGTAGAAAAATAACTAACTCATGTATACATCAATATATAGTAATATCAGAAGAGAATGCCAAACAAGCACCCCCTCATACATGAAGTCTTTTCTAATCCCCCCAAATTGCTAGAACCATTTATTTTGTGTATCCTTTGTATTTCACATTTATTTATTGATACGTATGAAAGGCTTCATGTAGGAGTCAGTACCTGAGAAAAAAGATAAAAACACAGTCCCACAGAGCTGAAGGGATGCCACTTATCAAGAGTGACTTCCCGTGCGTCAATGGCACAAATACCATTTATGCCTGGTCATAGATGTTACCCTATCGTGTGATTGAAGCTTAGATGTAGCACCATGGATGATCCTTAAGTTACCATCACCTCTAGCATCAAATACAAACTCCTCATTGCCACTTAAAGCAGTCCCCAATCAGAATCCAGCCCACCCTACCATCCTCATTATACTTACTCCAGTCCAGGCTATCTTCACTCTAATCAAACTGGCCTTCATGCTATTCATCACACAAGCTCTGAGTCCTTTGCATTGGCTGTCCTCCATGCCTGCAATGGATGAAAGTCCCCTTGACCTCACCTTCTATAGGTGCCTAGTTTCTTTCAAAGTTCCACTCAAGCACCACCTCATACATGAAGTCTTTTCTAACCCCCCCAAATTGCTAGAACCATTTATTTTGTGTATACTTTGTATTTCACATTTATTTATTGATACATCTGGCAATTTCTGCATTAAAATGGGAAATCCTTAATCTCGATGGCAAGAAATATTTGATTTCTATCTTTGTATCCTCAGCATCCTATACAGTGACTCTTACATAGGAAATACTTAATAAATGCTTGTTGATTAATGGTAAGTTAGTACAGGCAACAGCTTCTCTTTTGTTCACGGTCTTTTTTATCTCTTACCAGATCCATGGTGGGTTTTATTGTTGTTATTGTTGTTGGTAATGCATGACATATCCATCCTTATATTTGGAAGTTTTTTTTTTCCTTTAAATTATCAAACATCATTGGCTCCATGTACATCTGCAGCTGTCACGGGCTTCAGGCTTGGCATTCAGAAATAGAGACAATATTTGAGTCATGCAAAACTTTCCACTGGAATTTGAGAGAAGAGCTGGATTGATTGAAATAACTAAATTCTGATAGAAATTCCAACTGACTAATGAAAATTAATACTTAACGAATGATGACATTCTCACTTTAATGTAAAATCTTTTAATACTAATGTGTTTAATACTTAAAATATATTGGATGCTTCTAAAGGTTTTTAACTGTATCAAAGAAATACCACAACAAAAATAGGCAAAATATCTTTCTAGCATGGTGTAATGGCTAGGCCAGCTGTGGGGTCAAAAATACCCAGGCTCCAGTCCTGCCTCTAACACACCAGCAGAGTGTCTGAAGCATAGTAAGCATTTAATGATTTTTATAATTCATTATTTAATGATTCAAACTAGACCTAAGACCATGACCAAGTTAACTAAGTTCTCCGTATCGCAAGCAACACTCTAAGGTTATGAATTAAAGGTGATAAATCTGTAGGGACTGTTTCTTTCTTCGTATCTGTGTCCCTAAAAGCTAAAATACCCAGCACACAGTAGGTTCTTGAAAATGGCTATTAATTGAGTAATTGATCTACATTGGCAGAAGGAATTTCTGGGAGGAAGCATACGTCGTTGTTTGTATGTTATCTTTCCCATTAGAGTATAAATTTCTTGCAGTCCGGTGCTATTTTTTGCTTTGCTATAGATCTGCCCCCAGCACAGTTCCTGACACATAGTTAATACTTAATAAATGTTGGATAACTTCCCTTGGCAAGTGATGAAATTATAGACCACAAGTAAACAACAATAAACAGCTACAACCCTGCACCTGGGAAAGCAATATCATTTTTTGCTTTACTTCCTGATTTTTTTTTGCTAATTACTTCAAACATATACTTCAAAAGCAATGATTGAGAGCTATCTTTCCCCCCTGGGCAGCAATGGCCTATTTTTGCCTGGTTGGAAGAGGGCACTGTGGATGGTTGAGAGGTTCCCCAATCTCAGACTATTACTTTAGATAGGCTGTTGAGATGACCTCACAGACGACACTTGATTTGTGTGTGTGTGTGTGTTTTCCCAAGTTCAAGACTTGTCTGAGAGTTAATATCCTCCTTTTATTTAACAAAAGAAAAGAAAAAGGATGTGAGAGGATTAAAAAAAGCATAAGGAAGACCCCGTGGAAAAGGGTGAAGGAGTATACCACTGCTCACCTGTTGTAGGAGGTTAAATACTCAGAGGATGTGGGGCAAGGAGAAAATTCTAGAACACTGTGTGCAGCCCATCAACAAAAATGAGGAACTGGGGAGTTGTAAGCTGGGAAACTGTAGTGTGCATTGCTGTTGTGGCAAGCATTGCAGGCTCCCTGGGAACTCTCCAGGCTCCCATTCGGCCCTGCACATGTGGCAATAAAGCCTGGCACATGCTACCCACATCAGAGTCTCAGCTAATATCTTCCCAATTGCCTGTTAATGGTCACTTTATTCTGCATTTGGGGGGGATCAAGTGAGACCCTGGTCTTTGCCTTTGGCTGCTTAATAAGGGTTCTGGTCTCTCCCCGCTCTCAATGTGCTGCTCTGAAGTAGCTGACACAGTGTAATTCCCAGATATCTTTTTGTCTGTGTGCAGAATGCCCAGCGGGGACCTTTGGTCCAAGGTGTGGGTTCAGCTGTCAGTGCAAGAATGGAGCTGTTTGTGACCCTGTGAGCGGAGCCTGTACCTGCCCAGCTGAGTGGACAGGAACATTCTGCGAAGAAGGTAATTTCTTCCTGCCTTTCTCCTTTAATTTGTGAGCAGACTTTTTGCAGGTCAGCTCCCATCATTCTCAAAAGAGGCAGCTTTGGGTAGCAACTGGAGGTCGAGTGATTGGGCTGGGCATGTTTCCAAGTTTGCCATCGTCTACCACTGAGCCCCACATGGACTGGCCTTGCATCAGGCTCTTTTGAAAATAGATGGTTTCCTGGGCCATTCTGTTGCCTCCAAGAATGAAATATACAGAGGAATAATGGGACACTGGAAAATGAAGGACTCAGTCTAACAAGACACATCCTACAGCAGATTGCTTCAACCAATGTCATTATCACCAGTCCATTATCACCACACCTTTCTGAATACTGCATCTAGGCAACATTATCATTTTAATGTCATTTTTAGGTTTGCAAAGCACTTTACATAGATCAATTCATTTGATTGTCACAACGACTCTATGAGGGAGGTCCTAGACGTATTGTTCTCCCCATTTTACAGGAGAACAAATAGATACAGAGGGAACTTGACCAAGGTCACGCAGCTAGGGCCAGAGGAAGAACACGGACCCAGGTCTTCCTGACATGACTCCAATTAGAATGCTTTGTCTACTCCATCGTTAACCACTTCTTATACCATCAATTTGATGTTAAGTAACCTGTCCAGGCTCACACAGAAAATAAATACTGCTATATTAGCAACTGGAAATCACCTTAAGATTTGGTCAGCATCTATTCCCCATACATCAGTGTCAGGAACTCCCTCCACCGACACAGATAGGCCACTTAAGTCTTAGTTTCCAGCAGGCACTGAGACAAAGTGGTTTACTCATGGCCCTCTCATGTGTGAGTACAGGTCATTCAGATTCTAAGGCTAACCCTCTACCTATTACATTATGTATATATGCCCTCCTCTGGAAATCCTGTTAAAGCATGACAGCCATTTTTATGCCATGGACCCCTCTGGCAGGCTTACAGAGTCCATGGACCTTCTCAAGAATGTGTCGATTCACAAAGGAAACCACTTCTATTGAAATATGAAAGTTATCAAGATTTTATTTTTTAAGTTCACAGACCCCCAGGCTAAAAACACTGCTGAAGAGATAATATGAGAAAAACAGAATTCCTTCCAATGTGATAGAGACGCCAAACCCTATTTCTTCCTAAAATGAACTGGGGAGTTAATGTAGGGTGGATCGATGCAATAGAGTGGGGCAGCTTCATTCTCAATTCACCCCAGTGACTGAGACTTCCCCATTCGCTGACAAAAGTAGACCAAGAGCCTCCCAGAGAAGGAAGGTCTTGACTGGAATCCTTGGTAAATGAAGGCAGAAGATGACTTTTAATCTGTTCTAAGGGATATTAGTGCAGCTAACAATAGACCTCCACTAGTCATAATGGGAATGAGAATAAAGCCTCTCTCCTAAAACTATGAAACTCTAGAAGTGAATATGTTATCACATAGTAATTTGCTAAACTGAAGCAAGAGTTATTTTGGATCAAATTTGCGACATAGCTCATGCATGAAATGATCTGTGGCTTGTTCTTGTGAAGTTGTTTTCACACCACAAAGCGATGAAAACGAGAGAGGAAAAAAATGTATCCTGGCTGGAGCATTGTGCAAATATTGAAGCCTGTGATGGAGGGTTTTTTAGAAGTATCTGAGTGCAACTTGTCATTTATATTTTATGAGCCAATAATGTTCACCAAAATTACAGCTGTTTAGCTTTCAAAATTATCTGTTAATTTATAATAGGTTGAAGAAATTTACGTACAGGAGGAAATTGACATTACTCATGAGCCTTCACTGCCATCTTGTGGTGGAGAAGGCTTTTTTAGACCTTGCATCTTCAAGAAGGATTATCATGGAAAGGATGAGTGAGAAATGTAGATGTGATTGTATTTTTCACCAGAAAACCCTGTATTCCAAAGAGTGTTGGTGTGGTGGGAAAAGTACTGGACTTTGAGAAGGAACTGGGTCCAAATTCCTTCTTTCTTTTCTATTACATGTGTGATCTTGGTTTTCATCTAACTTCTAGATGTCCATTTTTTCCTTATCTGTAAAATGGGTGTTTAGAATTAGATGGCCTCAAACATCTCTCCTACCTCCAGAAACCTGTGATGTCCTTTGCCTCTTTGTTGACCTTTGCTTCCTCTTCCACAACGTGAGTATATTAACCCTGATGAAATCAAAGGTCCCCTCCAGCTCAATTGCTCTGCCTAACGTCTACGAAAATTTCCTGGGACAGATCAAGAGATGGAAGAGACCAGTCAGAGGTCACTGAGTCCAATTGTCCCATTTTACAGGTGAAGATACTCAGCCCCAGGGAAGCTGAATTACTAGCCAGGGACACTCAGTTCTTTAAGCATCTAAGGCAGAATTCTAACCCCCATCTCACTGACTATAAGTCAGCACTTTCTCCATTATACTATGGAGCGTGTGTGTGTGTGTGCACAGATATGTATGAATTTATATATATGTATATATACATGTACATATATAACCATAGAGATATAGAGAAGAAAATTTAAGAAGTACTTATTAAGCACTTTCTATTGACTAGGAACTGCATCAAGCGCTTAGACTACAGAGAAAGGTAAAAATAATCCCTGCCGTCAGGGAACTCATATTCTAACAGGGGAAACAATATGAAAGTAATTAGGTTGATACAAGAAACAAATAAGGAAATGAAACGTAGATTTAACCAGGGAGGATCTGGCATTTGGAAACATGGGGAAAGGCTTTCTTAAATGGAAGGGAAAGGGCACTAATGCTGCTGTTACATATGGCTATGATATTTTATGGTTAACTAAGCCCTTTCCTCTCAATGACTTTGGTAGTTGAGTACTTTACCAATTAGGAAACTCAAGCCCAGAGAGATTTTGACATGCATCAAGTCAGACAACTGCTACTCCAGTTCCAGGGTCTCCAATTCTTGCTTCAGCGGCTTCCTCATGGATCTATATTCCTGCCAATTATGAGGTTCAAAAGAGCTAATGATTGGAAAGCCCTTTGCAGAATAGAATGCATCATCAAAGGGCCAGTTGTTGCTACTGAGATAACACAGAGGAAGCATTTGGCTGAATCTGAAAACTCTCTATTTAAATGTTAGCCACTGTCAACATCGCTATAATTATTAGTCATTGAAAAGCAACATCACATAGAGGGCTGACTTTAGAATCAAGATGACCTATGGTACATTTAAGTCTTATTTCTGACATGTGTTTAGGGTGTGACCTTGGGCAAGTCACTTAATTTCTCCATGTCTCAAACACTTCTATAATACTTTAAGTTACAGCCGAGGGGCTTGTCTGCCTTCACGGAGTAAGTCCTTCTTCTAGGAGTTTACTACACGGAGCAATCTCAGGTCCAGATTCATATCATTAAATTGTTGATTAATGGGAAATAGACAAGAAACCTATATTAAAATACTTTATCTTTTAAGTGTCACAAATTAAAAACAAAATGGACATCACTGGCTTAAAGTTGAAATCCTTTTTCAGATGTGTTGTGACATACACATCTGAACAAACTTCACAACAAACTTCACAGTCATGTTTATGGCAAAAATAATTGTAATGACACAAAGATTTGTATATAGCTAGGTCCTGGTTAGTACAAATAACTGATGCTATGAAGTAGTCACATGTATTTCAATTCATACTATTTAAAGTTATAGTTATGTAAAATACGGTCATTGGTTCCAGCCCAATGGAAATATGCAGTTTTAATTCAAATAATGCAACCACTTCCTGAGATTCATTCTTTGCATTAATTGGCTCCCAGCTTATCTTGTACTTAGACTAAATTGGAATGTAGTTTTCCTATTTCAAAGGCTATTTGAATCAGGAGGATCATTACCGTGGAGTAATAGAAAGAGGGCTGAGTCTGGAATCAGGACATAGGATAGAATCCCAGCTGTGTTACCTTGGGACTTTTGGCCAGTCATTCATGGTCTCTAAGTCTCTGCTTCTTCATCTATACGTGTGGTTGGACTCAGTGATCTTTGAGGCCCCTTCCTCTGTGGTTCTTTGATCTTTAAATTTTCAATTAATGCTTACTGGAAGGAAGGCTCATTGCCAGTAATGACCTCAATATGTTGTCATGAATTAGAGCTTGAAAATTCAGCAAAAGGTCATAGGTTTTCAGGGTGATGCAGACACTACTTGGCCATGTAACTCTAGGATGGTCATTAAACCTTAATTTCTTCATTTGAAAAACCAGCACATCAGGTCCTTGACTCCTATAAAAACACTCTGATTCCATTCTAGGCTAAATTGTGTTGACTGCACCCCAATAGTCATCTGATAGCTTCCTGGCAATGGTAGCCCTTTGTTCATGTCTCTATTTCACTTCAGGCTGTGATTTCTCTTTTGAGCTTTTAATGATATAACTTGCTTTAGCTCTTGATTTTCTCCATTGCCTTTCAGAACTTGCTAAACAACTTAGTGGCCACCAGGTGGCTCTATTCTACCATTTTCTCACAGTAGACTTGTCTGACACTAGTCCTGTTTTTCTGTCTTCAAAGCTGAAACTCATCTGAGAACACAGCATTTAGGGATTCCATAGGGATCGGGACATTCATGCCAACCATATGACAATAGTAAAATAAGGAGTAAAGAGTGGGGATGAAGGAAGGTCCCACTGCCTGTCACAGAAATAAATGTACTCCTTTGAGATCATTGTGTTTTCAAGAGTATAGAGGCTTTATGAGATCTATATTAAAATGCAGTATTTGCTGAGTTTTTAACATAATGAAATACAGAAAGGTGGTGTATTAGATACAGTATTGATATTGGACTCAGGAATGCTTGAGTTTAAAATTCATTTCTGACACTGACTGGATGTCTGACCAAGGGCAAATCACTTACCCTCTCTAAACCTCAGTTTCCTTCTCTGTAAAATGGAGATAATACCCATAATATTCATACCTATGGTTCAAAATATTGTTAGTAACCCCAGGTGAGATGGAAGACTGTTTGCAAACTTTAAAACAGACCCATGATAGACCCAGGAAGGTATCAGGATAAGACACCACATAAGCTGGCTAGAAAAGAATACATCTTTCTAAAATTGTGGTAGAGATACCCAGAAATTTGCCAAAGGCAAAAACAATAAAACCTAGACGTCTATAAACAAATAAATGCACACATTAGGGGTAAAAATCAAGGTGCATTAGAAATGCTCCTTTAGCAGAAATGACAAGTGGATTTCACAATAGTCACTGAGATTTGGTATAATGAGACCCATTACTGGAACATGATTCCGGAAAGGTATGTCACGTTCTTATGTAATAACAACAACAACAAGCATTTGTATGGTGCTTTAAAGTTTTCAAGGTGTTTTACAAGTCTTATCTCATTTGATCCTCACAATAATCCTACAGGTAGGTCCTACTCTTAGCTCCATAATATAGACAGTAAAACAGAGGCACCTAGAGATTAAGTAACTTGCCCAAGATCACACAGCTGGTGGGTGTCTGAGACTGGATTTGAACTCAGGTCTTTCTGAATTTAAACCTAGCATTTTGTACATTGTTTCACCTGGCAAATAATAGTTAAAAGTATAGTTCAGTAAGAATTTATATTGTGAAGATTAAAATGTGTGTAGAAATCCAGGATGGAATTAAATGATAACAGGATGGTGAAGAACATTCAAGTGATGATCAACAGAAAAATAAATATTATTGTCACTAACACATACTGCATTTGAAATAGGACTTGAACCCATGTCCTTCTGAATTTAAGTCCAACGTTTCATCTACTATGTCTCCTAACTGACAAAGGAAATATATAAGAAATGGAGTTGGGTTGGTCATGTACTAAGAATAGATGATAACAAATTAACATCTTCTAGATTTATAAGATATGAAAAGAACTGGAAGAAAGCCTCTAGCATTTTGGTTAGATTCTCTGTGGAGAATATATGTGAGGACATTATTGTACAGGATCAGAAGACGTGGATAGTTGTAATCCATCCACTTTGTGAAGGAATATATGCATTCAAGATAGCTGGACTATGGGAGAACTTGCTATAAATGGAGGGAGCTTGCCTCCCTTGCTTACTCCTTTACTGGGGCTGCTTAACTGCTCACGAGACCTGTATGGGGAGAAGATCAACAATGCCATCCTTGCCCATGATATGAAAGATTAGGTTTTACCCTTTGCCCTACTGCAATCTCCTAACCTCCTCCAGGCCTGACCATGTGTTCTTCCTCTATACCGAGCAATTCATTGGCACTGTCATCTGACCTACTTGCCCTTTGTCCTGCAGCTGAACTTTCTTTAATATGTTGTCTTCCTTAATTAGAGCCTAAACTTTTTAATGGCAAAGACTGTCTAGATTTGTCTATGTGTGTCCCCAATGCTTAGCACATACTAAATACTTAATGTTTTTCATTCATTCATACATTCATTCTGCATGGCTCCAGAAGGAAAAACTAAGGGAAAAAGTAATTTCAAGGGGACAAATTCAGACTTTACATCAGGAAAATCTCATTAACGATTAGAATTTTCCAGAAGTAGAATGGAGTTGCCTCAGGAAGTTACAACTTCTCCTCTCTGCAGGTCTTCAGTCAGAGACTGAAATGACCATATGTTGGGTATGTAATAGAGGAGTTTCTTGTCTATAGAAGGGTTGGTCTAGAT
This sequence comes from Petaurus breviceps papuanus, assembly GCF_028583685.1. Taxonomy (NCBI): domain Eukaryota; kingdom Metazoa; phylum Chordata; class Mammalia; order Diprotodontia; family Petauridae; genus Petaurus; species Petaurus breviceps. Next base: position 29,403,085 of record NW_027185759.1, read on the forward strand.
GGCCTCTGAGTTCCCTTCTCCCTAACACTCTCTGATTCTGTATGTCAGGGACAGAATCCCAGAAGATCTGAACCATATCCATACTGACATCCTCACTAGAAATGAAACAAGGAAACATGAAGAAAGAAGTTGTGACTAAACTGAATGACAGCTAACAGATTATCATCAGGGAAATAAAGAAAGAAAATCAGCAAGTTGATTGTATCATCCTCCCTCTTCCCCACAGTGTGGCAGAAAATACGAATTCGTGATACTCTGGGGTCATCTTGTCTTTCAAGTACTCATGTGGAACCTAAACAAATGGACCACCAGGCCAATAGCTGCAATTGTAAGTCAAGTCACCAGAGGGAACCCTCCTTTCTTGTCTTCACTCTTCACATGAGCTGCCAACATCTATCAAAGAGGCAGTTTAAAAAAAAAAAGGATAACTTATAGATATCTTTTATATACTTTGAAGCTCAAGGACTTTCATAGAATAGTAGGCAAAGGGAAGGAAGAGAAATCAATAATGAAAAGTGGTTCGGGAACTATCTTGAACATTCTTTTTTTATTTCTATTTTTTTTCTTTTTTTGCTTTGTGGAGGGCAATTGGAGTTAAGTGACTTGCCCAAGGTCACACAGCTAGTTTTTGCGTTGTGTCTGAGGCTGGATTTGAACTCAGGTCCTGCTGACCCCAGGGCCAGTGCTCTGTTCACTGTGCCACCTGGCCACCCCCTATCTTGAACATTCTTGTATTCCCAGTGCTTAACACAATGCCTGGTATGTAGTAGGCACTTAATAAATGCTTATTGACTGACAAAGCAAAAAACTTGTGGACAATCCTAAAACCTTACAGTTTCATCAATAAGAGTCAGAAGGCAGTAATAGTATCAGGAACCAAACAGCCTACAAAATGTTAAATGAACAAGATGTTAACAGACAGGAAATGAGTGCCTCCAGATGCAGCATCCCTTTCAAAAACAGCTGCTCGTGTACAATCCAGTCTTCAACCGGTACAAATCAAATTAAAAACTAAATGAGAAGAAGAAAAATGAGAAGATACTGGGTGAGATTATAATAACCCCAAAACAATCGGGGAGAAAATTAAATGGATAAAAGTGAAAACATCGGTACTATCACCATTTTCTAGAAATAATAACTAATAGAAAATAGTCACCACACTCAGAAGGCTAGAAGAGCCCAGAAACCACCTCAGTCAGCAAACACTTTCCTTGCCAGCCAAGGAGAAATGGTAGCCAAGACCCATTTGGGGCTAACAAAAGAAAGCAGCAGAACTGCCCCTATAAAGCAGTGGAAATGAACGTTACTGAAGTTGGTGGCAAGTCCAGCCAAGATATTTGTGGGAGAAATCAAGAGTGAGGCAAGAAAACAGATACAAGATGGAACAGACATTCCAGAATATTTTATTTCTTTACTGGAAATGATAATAGAGCCACAATATTAAGACACTACCACCTCAGCACCTGATATATCACATGGGGAAGTGCTAACAGCCCATAAGAATATCAAGTCAATAACGACAACAGCAATAACTATTATTTATAAACAGCTTTAAAATTTTGCCAAGGATCTTCACAACAGCCTTTTGAGTTAGAGGTTGTTATTATTATTTCCATTTCACAAATGAGGAAATCAAGGCTGAGAAAATGTAAGTGACATGCCCAGGCTTAAACACAATAAGTATCTGAGGCAGGATTTGAACTGAGAGACCTTCTTGACTCCAAGGTCTATTACTTCTCCATACCTAGCTGCCTACCAAAAATAATAATTATACATGGATAAATACATAGAGAAGAATAAATCAATGCCAGGATGAAATTTTAAAGGTTCTCCCTGACTAATTTTAAAAAAGGGAAGACTCCAGTAGAAAAATTCATGAATGATTATTTTAAGAAAAAATAAAATAAGGCACTAGGAGTAATTCTGACTCATTTGCCTGCTTTCTCTTTTATATAAAATATTTATAAAAATGGTCTGTGAATGCCTTCAGAGTTCTTCTCCATGTAAACAAAAGCAGGGAACAGTCAGGCTTTTGTAGGTTACTTTTCCCTATCAGACTACATCTTTTAGAGGCACACAATCAAATTGACTAAAAAGTATGGATTCCCCTTCATATCCACTGTTCAATTGATTCTTTTGTACTCAGACAAGATGTCTCCCATGCACACATTAAAATTACATAAGACCCAACAAATACAGTTACAGAGATAACTGTTTAGTGATCCACAGGGTACTGATTTCAAGCAAGTATAAAATGAGAAGAGATATTTTCCTTTATATTGTTTGTCAGCGTCACAGAAGATATCCATCAGTCCAAACAAAAAAAGATCTACATGGATATGGTGAGTTTATGCAAAGGGCCTCACTCACAGATGAAATTGTACTATTTCCATTAAGTCACCAAATGCTCCAAAACTTCATCAGTAAAAAGATATAGCACCTGGATAAAGGTTGCATTCAAATTCTACATTGTGAGAGGAAAATGAATGCCGCATATGACTTGGAATATGGCAGAAAGCTCAACATGCAGCCCATCAATTCCAGCTCCAGCAGGAGCCATAAGCAAAAAATGAATTGACCCCTATTTGAGTACAAAATGAGTGGACCTGATCCCATTTGATAGACAATAGTACCCAATGCTTTCCATGTCCTCCTCGTGACGAAAGCCACCTCACCTCTTTTACATCGATATTTTCCAAGTGATGCTACATGAATGTAAATCATGGACCATCATAATATTGGAAGAATTAAATTGACAAATGACCGAAAGGACAATTGAAAGGTGAGTCACGGATACAAGTCGGCTGTCTGCCTCTGGGTTAACTGGCAATGTCTGGTACTAAAGAAAGGGAAGAATAGCTGTCAGCATAGACTGGGGGAAAAGAAGTGGGAGAAGAAAGGAAACAGATGGACAGTCCAGTTGGATCCTGGGGACATCTGAGGTATCAAAGAAGCAAAGAGCAGATTTCAGTACATGGAGTAGATCATTTATTAAAAAAGCTATTTGAACAGAAATCACGTGGGATGAGAAGACATTGAAATTCATCAAAAGAAAATATTTTTTAAAATTCATTTTAACTTAATACCATTTTTAAGCATTCATATGTATAAGACCTGGTTTCTTCTTACAGATCATTGAGCTGGAAAGGAACTTTGAGGTCATTTATTTTCAATGCTCCTCATGTTATGAATGAAGAAACTGAAACTCAGGAAAGTTAATTTACTTTCTCAAGGTGATGCAAGTAATAATTGTGTAGGGTAGGATTCAAATGCAGGTGCTTTGCTTCCAAATCCAATTCCCTTTCTACTGTATCTCATGTTTTCTTCTTCACTTAGTTTGTATAATATATGTTATTGATCAGTCATTTTCAGTCATGTCTGATTCTTTGTGACCCCATTTGGGGTTTTCTTAACAAAAATACTGAAGCAGTTTGCCATTTCCTTCTCCAGCTCATTTTACAGATCAGGAAACTGAGGCAAATAGGGTTAAGTGACTTGCCCAGGGTTACACAGCTAATAAGTCCTTGAGGCCAGATTTGAAGATGACTCTTCCATGCCCAGCACTTTATATACTGTTGTACCTAAAATGAATCATGCTTCTCCACAAGGGTTTCACCCAAATCACCACAGAGAGTTTTCTCTTTAGCACCACCAGAAAAAAAGGGGGTCATATTTGAAGGCAGCAGATGTCCAAAGGGATTTAGAAACAACTATGGCTTTCATTGAAAGTCCTGACCCCTGGCCCAAAACAAACATGGCACAAACATGTACATGCTCATTGAAACCAGGAGTAGAAGGAAATCCCCATACATACTCCTAAGAAAAGCTAACTCCAAATTGGGTCCCCCTTCTCCCTGTGGAGAAACTCCATGTATCTCTGTGGCTACCCTCACTCAAGTCTGTTTCAAGTTCTTCACTCCAGGGCATTGTAACTCAATCACAAATGGAGTCCCGTCATTTGGGGAATTAAAGCAGCAGTTAAAGTGACCCTTTCAGAATGGTGCTAAGGCATTAAGCCATTGGGCCAGAGGAGGCTTTTCTGGATTCTTTGAAAGCACAGAAGAGATGAGTGATATTTTTTTGGTAAGCCTCGATGGCTGCTGTAATCATTCATCGCCTTTAGGCACAAGCCCTAACAGGCTCACAACAAAATGAACGGGTTGGAAGCAATTACTCCAATGTCCCCTTGTAATAAATTGTTAGATATATCATAGTTTATCTCAAATAAATGCACACGTTGGAAATGGAGAATTTTATGCTCTGAGTTTCTGTCCATAAACCAAACCTCTAACAGACATATATGGGTATGTGTGTACATGAGCATATGTGCGTACTCATATTTATGTATATAGCTACACGTTTACATGTATATTTCTATACATATATATTAGTCACTAACTTTGAGGCACACAAACTATGAATGGAAACATCTTTGTGTAGGGCCAGTATCTCATGAGGACTTACTTGGGCTTGGTAGTTTTGAAAACGGTATTCATTGACCTGAATCTGCCTTGAATTTGTCCATTTCCAATGAAATTGTTTTGGCCTTGAATATTTGCTAGGCTTTGGGTTTTAGTTTTGTTTTTTGATTTGAATCAGACCTTTAATGTCACTATCATGAGAAACTCTTCATGAGGAAAATCCCTCCAGTAATGAAAATCAGTATCCACTTTGTAAGTTATAGGCTTAGAGACTTATCCAAGGCAATACAGCCCATATATGTCAGAAGTGGACCCAGTTTTTCCTCAGTCTAAAAACTGATCTCTAGCCAGTATACCACATAATAAAAATATGTAAAAGTGTTTGATAAACAACATGGCATCATGGATAGAAGGCTTGCTTTGGAGTCACGAAGAGGCTGGGATTCACATCCAGTTTCTGACACATACTATCCGTGTGACTAGGGGTGAGACACTCAGTCATTCAACACACTAGACAGTTATCTAAAATTTTTAGTTACAGATATAACTGCATTAGGGAAGATAATGTACACACCCAGAGTTCTCCACATTGATGCGATCACAAGTCTAAACCTTCCAAAAAATGTATATCCTTGAGTAAATCACCCCTTAGCAATTTGACCACTTCAGCTCTCTAAAAGCCTTGCCTGTGTAAAGTATACCTCCCCCTCTGGGGAGGGAAATTGGCACAGACTTAAGAAGTGCAGCATGATTTCATTATTATAGGGAACTCCTATGTGAGTAATCCCCTCTGCCAGTGCGGTCTAGCACCTTGACTGCATAGTCTGAAAGAGCTGCCAAGAACAATGAAAAAGTCTTTACCCAGGGTCATAGAGCCAATACCAGTCAGAGATGGGATACCCCAAAACTTAAAGGGAGGACAAAACTCCGGGCTGCCTCTCCCCTCTGGAAGTACTTAATTAACAAAACAAATGAAAATATTTTCTTATCACTCACTCAGCAAAGGCTGTTCTTCAATCTAGGAGAGTGTCTAATTATAAAGCTGTCTTATCTTCTTATATCACACACACAATTAAACTAATAATAAGATGGGACGATTTCCCTTAAGTGGCACATCGATTCAGAAAGCTAAATCATCAGTATAATGTTTATCAGTTATTTTGATCAAGATTTCCTTTAGAGGAAGGAAGAAAATTAGTAAAAGGTCACAAAGAGAAAGGACCAGGGCTAGCAATATTAACTTCCTAGTGCTATTTCTTTCTCTTTTACTGAATACACAGGGATGCATAAAACCTTGTGAGGTGGAGAACCCCTGGTCTAAAGCTTAGCATTTAAGTACCAAGTGCTTGTCTGGGGCATGTGGAAATGGAGACTTCCCTAGGGTGACACTAATAATAGGCATAAGATTTGAACTCAGCTCTTCCTAATGAGAAGCTGTTGTCTCTTTCCCTTTGTGCTTGTTGGAGGGCAGCATGGTGTAATAAGGAGAATCAGAAGACTTTAGTTCGAATATCACCTCAGATATTAATTAGCTGTGTAAATAGGTAAGTCACTGAATTTATTGCCTCAGTTTCCTCATCAGTAAAGATAAGAGTGCTTATTAATAATAGTCTGAGGGCAGCTAATTGGTGCAGAGGACAGAGCACTGGGTCTGGAGTTAAGAAGACCTGAATTCAAATCCAGCCTCAGACATTTACTAGCTGTGTTACCTTGGGCAAGTCCTTTTATTCTGTTTGCTTCAGTTTCCTTTGAGCTGCAGAAGGAAAGGGCAAACCACTCCATTATCTTTTCCAAGAAAACCCCCGATGGAGTCACAAAGATGGGACTAAGACAACTGAACAATAAGAATAGTTTTACAACACCGGCTAAAAGGATAAAAGCAGATACTAGATATACAGCATTTGCAACTAATGCACTGTGGAAATGCTAGTTATTATTATTGTTAGTGTTACAAAATGAGTTGATGTAAAGCAGGGAAGTGGTCATCCTGGGAGAAGGGGTCCTGGCCCTTTGTACCCTCCCCATTCTCCTACTAGACCTTGTCACTCTTTGAATCGATTACCTCCAGACCATCATCCCCCATGTCTCCTCACCTTAGAGATCTCTGGGCACTCACGATAGAGCGCTCAGCCCTCTCCAGAATCAAGTGCATGCATGCAGCCTCCACTCGGCCACCACCTCTGGTTGGAAGTGGGTTCCAGAGATGTTTGCCCGAACACACCATCCTAAGGTTTTGTTTTGTTTTGTTTTTTGATGTCCCATACAATACCAGAGCCATTTGAAAATAAATAGGAGCCACAAAACCCCACCTCTGCTACTTAACCACCACTCTAACTTTGGACAAAATCCTTAACATACTTGTGCCTCAATTCCTCATCCATAAGATGTGGAGATGGGACAGGCTAGATGGCTCTGAAGATGCTCAGTTCTCAATCTATGATTTTTCACCCTAAATGTGACTCAGCTCAGAATGGAACAGTAAATAGTCCCTACATTCCCACAAAGAAATAACAACTCATCTGGAGGAAGCCACAGTGATAGGTGCATGAGAGTCTTCCAAGAACAGAAAGACAGGAAACTCAGTGTGCCCAGAACTAGCCGGAGGGAGAGGAGCCATTGGCATGCCCATATATGGTGGGAAATGTTTTCTTCATTCAGTAATGGTTTAGGTTAGCCCATGGGAAATAGACACCTTCTTTACTCATCTCCAGTGATTCAGCTTGGGGTGAAGGCTGCCTACTTAGATTTGATTTGGGGCCAAGTACAATTTCTTCTCCCTCTCCCCCTCTAACAATTTCAGGAAGAGAATCAGTAATAGGACTATCCGATGATAAATGCTTGGCTTTTCCTGTATTTGAAAAACGTAACCATCCCTGCTTGGGAAGCACATTTTTGGAACAAGCTGTAAACCTCAGTCCTTTCACATGAAGGGCAACAAACATTATCATTCCAAGATCTGGATTCTCCAGAAGCCAGTTTGTCATTGGAATACACAGGAAACACATTGTAAAGTCAAATCACACCGAGAAGAGTCCAGGTTTTAATAGAGGAAAAATTCTAACATCAGTCATAGGGATTTTACCTTGTTATTTTATGTTAGGCTGAAAATCCTTGAAGATACAATGTGATTTAAAGTTTGGGGTGATTATATCAACAAAATAAAATTAGTTCCTTAGGGAATTCTTTCAAATTTGGACTGCAACAGGGGACAGAGTGCTTCCAGGATTCTCCACTAGAGGGCTGTGGCTCTCTCCTTGCTCTCTGTTACACAAAATCTTAAATCTGCCCAGAGAAGAATTGGTAGCATGCTTGTCTTTTATTATTGTTGTTGCTGTTTTTAGCACTAGAGATAAATTGTTGAGGTTTTTTGTCCTTCAAGTTCGTTTTTCTACCTTGAGTGCTGTTCTGCCAGATAGTAAACGTTTAATAAATGCTTATTGATTGGCTAATTGAAATCCTGATTTCTTAGGTATCTTAGTCAATGCACAGTGGCCACACCCCAGGAAAACCACCCAGGGAGATGGGCTAAACCAGGTTGACAGTAACTGACAGGCCTCCGACCCATTAGGGGATGTCTGCTCCAAGTATGTGAAGAATACCTCTCCCCCTTGTCCCCACAATTGCAGTTAAAAACAAATCGTTCCCAAAACCATGAAGAGAGCTGAAGCAGGTTCCGTGAAGGGCTTAAAGCTTGGTCAGATATAAAAGCCTTCAAGTTCATCTGTCACACTCTGGGTCATAGCCAGTCATCTTGGTTCTTGTCCTGCACTGGACTTCAGTGATTCAGGAAGAGACAGTGAGGCTGGCCACTTCATGCAGCTCTGCCTCACTTAAGTCCAATTCACACACAAGTCAAGACATCACCCACGATGTCACTGGTCCTTTTTGAAAATGAATAACCAGCAAAAAACAGTCCATGTGTATCCTAGTCCGAATCCTAGCCTCCCCTAATCCTTTGGCCAATCGAGTATTAATTAGGCACCCCGTGAGCATTAGCAGTTACCTTCAATTCAATTCTGTTCTCTTCTATTCATTTATTAAGTCTCAAACTCATGCCAGGTCCTGTGCTGGGCACTCAGATACAAAAGCATAAAAGCAACTGATTCTGGATTTCAAGTAGTTTATGCCTAGAACATATAATAACTAATAATAATTAAAAATGGGAGTTTGCTAATAAAATGATTTAACAAGATTTTGCTGTTAAACTGACCTATCGTTTCTTCACTGTGAGGATGTTATTGATGAGGAAGCTCCCTCCACCAACGCAGATTGGCACCTGATGGAAGTTGAGTCACCTAGAATATCAAGATATTAAGTTATTTGCTCAGGGCCAGGCAGCAGCTGGTATGGGTCAGAGGCAGAACTCTAAAGTAAGCTCTCTATCCACTGTGCCATATGCCTTCTCTCCTTTTTAAGAACAGGATGTTCCAAAATATTTGTCAGAGCCTGAGCTGATGTCAGACGTTTCAGAAAGAGATCAAACAAAGAATTCCTCTTTCATCACCTTCACCTTCATTATAATCATAACAACAATACAAAAAAATAAAACATTTATGTAAGACCTTCTGTTTTGAAAAGTGTTTTTGCCACTGTCTTCATGTGATCTTTCACTCCCTATTATTCTCATTTCATTGCTGATGCCTTCTCCCTTCCACTGCTTCTTACTATAATGTTTGCTAAGTGGTCCATAGGTTATTTATTTGTGGCTTACAGAACAATAGAAAGTGAGTTAGGCTTTTTATTTTTCCTTAGAAACCGCCTTCCCAAAATGCTACCATTCTTTTTCTCTCAATCCTAAAATATAACACCCACCTCTTCCTCTTGCTTCTTTAGCAAAGAACAGAAAGCCAGAAACACAAACAGAATCGAAATGTCAAATATTTTCCCCCTGACAAAATATTTTTGTTACTAGGTTAAAATATGGTAGAATGAAAATAATTGCCCTCAGAACTGGACTGGTTCCTTGTACCTGGTTATTTTGAGAGGGGTGGGTGGAGGGGAGCAGAGAAGGAGTGGTAGGGAAAATATCCAGGTTGGTAAGGCAAATTGGTTCTATTGATTATGGTTTCATGAGTCATATTTGACCACTGACTATTCTTCTGGGGGCACTGAAGCCCTAAGCAAAAACTCTGATACAGGTGAAGCTTGTCTTGTTGGATTTGTTTCCATTCCTGAATGAATGACACACCTGTTACCTCTGATGCCCCTACCCCTTTCCCCTTGCTAAGCACCTAACCTATGTCTATCTTAGTCTTTTAAAACATTAGTAATTTTTACTGTTGCCTTTTGTTTTTATATCACCCTCATTTTTAACTCTTTTCTCATTCTTCCAAGTCATCTCTTGGAACAAAGAATGTTTTTAAAGGAAGGGAAAAAAATTGACCAGCACCTCAGTCTTTGCCAGTATTATGAATAGTCTTTCAAGTTGGTAAGCAATCCCAGGTAAGTTCTTAGCTAGTAAGGTTTATATAACTTTCCTGGAAATGAATATATGGTGGGGAAGCCTATTGGTAGGAAGTAGGTAAATAGTTTTAGACTTGATGTCTTCCTGTTCACATCACTAATGAGGACTGGTCCCATAGGTGGCTGTGATATCCAGGTACATTTGACATCTGAAGGAACTGAATTCAAAGGGCCATCTGAGGCATTAATTTTATTTTACATGTACAAAAATGAGCCAAAGGAAGGCTAGAAAGACGTACGGGCAAGAAGAACAGATTTGAAAGCTATAGTTTGAATTTACTACATATTTAAAAAGGAAAAGCAAGCTATCTATAACAGAGATGGACAGTTTCACATACAATCCTCTTTTTTCATTCTACTACGTGTGTATATGTATATATATATGCATATATATAAATGCCTATTTTACATGGTATTTGTTAAGTCCAGAATAAAATTTTGTTTTAAATGTAGGTGGCACGTCTCAGTGTCATAATTATTGGATGCCAATTTCTGAATTCAGAAAATATGATGTTACTTGAAAAAAAGAATAAATAGGATGCTGAAGAAATGAGTTAGTTATATGTGTTTGGGGTTTGTATGTGATGCATGAGTTATATTTCTATATGGGCTTAATGCTTGAGTGTGACTGATAGTGTATGAAAATAATAATTTCATAAAAATGCATTTATACAAACCAGAAAAGGGGAGATTTGTGTGGATAAACCTGGATTTATTCCTGTCCTTGGCTGTAATTTTCTGCATTGAAAAATGTGGCTTTGGATGAGAAAGTTCCAGCTGTGTAGTAATTTCTTATCATTTGTATAAAATAACCTTTGGGCCTCATGCCTTTCCACCAGCGCCCTGTGTATTCTCGGGCACAGAAATGCTGTGTGTGATTTCCTGGGCTCAGTGGTATAGAGGTAATGAACAATGGGACAGAGGGTCAGCCAATTTTGTCTTCTTTAAAGTGATCAGGGAAACCATTAAGTAAAATAAACACAGAAATTTTTTAAAGTTCCCTAATAGTTAAAAAGTTGACATCCAAAGCTTTGAATTTGAGTTTGTCCATTCACCAGGTACTCGAGCAATACAATAGAAGAGGAAATTCATTTTTTTAATGTCCCATAAACTACAGGCTGAAGGTCCCTCCTTCCTCCATCTTCTATTTGTCCAGATGGACTTTTGGACTTGAGTGTTGCCATGTGGGTGATTGAGAGAATGCTATTCCCTGTGACCATATTCTGAGAATGTGCCTGAACTTCTTGGCTGAATGGGAGCCCAGGGGACAGATCCAGGCCCAATAATATAGGCCTCAAAAGGGTCCCTCTTAGCCTACTCAATCTTTCCTCTTCAGAGTTTCCTACATGAAATGAAAGGTCGAGTCAAAATCCTTGTGTGCTATGTATTCAACATGGCCTTCTGGTGCTGGACTATGGGACCATCTCTTTTTAAACATTTTCTTTGTCATATATGTATTTTGATTTAAAAAATTCCCATCCTAATAATTACCAATATCAAATGCCTTAAGGATTATAAAGCTCTTTGAATCAGTCCATCCTCATCACAACCAACCATGTGAAATAGCTATGATAGCTCAGGCATGGAAGGAGTGTAGATTTATAAGTAGAAAGCCATCTAGTTAGAGCACCTCATTTCACAGATTAGTAAACTGAGGGTTGTGGACATGTATAACATATAGGCTTAGTGTTTTGCCTGGGAGCAGTGAGAGTGACTTGCCCAGGGTAACAAAGGTACTGGAGATGAGAACTTAGGACTTCTAGATTCTAAGACTTTCCTTCCATTGGCTGTGTGATTCTGCCTCTAAACCATAGCCATTAATGAAGGAAAACCATGCCTTGGAAGATGAAAATTGCCCCATGTCATTGTAGTGAAAATTTAGCACTGTAAGACTTGGTTTGTAGAAGATAAAGGAAGCATAAGCAATGGCATCGATATGGCTGAATTTGTTACTGTAGATGAGTGCCAAGAAGACCCTCCTGTGAACTGAGTTAATCACTTAACATCCCAGTACTACGTGGATCTCTCTGACTAGAAATGGCTAAAAAGGGGCCAACGTACATTAGTCAAGGCAATTTCTTCATTCAGGAGTTCCCCATACTGTGGAATTCACAGATTCAGTCCCTAGTCCTATCCTGTTACTGTAAGCAAATGTTATTGTCCCTACTTTAGAGACGGAAAAGCTGAAGTTCAAAGACATCGTCACCTGCCATAGATACTAGGTGTCAGAATCAAGATTCAAAGCCAGGTCTCTCCTAATTCTATGTCATAGCTTGATAGAATGAGAAGGACCTTCAGAGGTAAGTTAGTCCAGCTCCTCCCCATTTTACAGAAGAAGAGACTGGGATTGAGAGGTTAAAGTATTTGTTCGTGGTCACAGAACTGGAGTCAGAAGCAGGATTTGAGATCAGGTCCTCAAATTCCAAATTCATTATCTTTTATGTCTCCCTACACTTCTATTTGAAACCAAGACATCTTTCTTTTGTACCCAGTTCAGCTTTAAAAAAAAGTCAAGCCAAGGGTGATGTAGACAAAGCAACTGGTGAGTTGGCTGGATGTCCCATGTTTCCGCTGGCTCTTTTAACTTCTTGTGTATCTAGCCATAAAGTGAGTGGCTCAGAGATAGCACGTTTATCTCCTTAAGCATTTGTACAATCTGTACATAGAACACTGTGTTGACTACAATTGGGCTCTCCAGGGGCACATAGAAATGATCCTAAAGAAAGAGAGCGTGCCAAAGTTGCAAACTTTCAGAATTCACAAGAGCCTCCCATTTTGGCAAACTCATAAAAGAAGAAAGGTCTCTGGTGTTTCTGGGATGCATCACCCTTTGTTGGATTCTCTGGCCTGCAGACCATTCTGGGAAGAGTTTCTCTCAAGGGCTCATTTGCCATTTGTAGAAAAGTGCTCCCCACAACTCCCCCCCCAGCAATTTGCAGAAGGATTTTGTTTTGCAAAAACCCAATAATTTCCTGGAAACTTCAAAAACAATAATATTGAGCTGTCACACACTTCCTGGCTGATTATGGAAGGCTTAGACTGTCTGTGTCAATATTTTTCTTTTTTTTTCTCTACTGAATCTGGCAATTGAAAAGTGAGTAACCCAATAGTGAAGGGAATGGGCCATCAATGCTGATCCCTATCTACAGGATAACATTTGGTAACCTTTCCTTCGTTTTCCTGGAAGATGACATTTTTATGTTTCAGCTCTTTCTAGTAACCATCAATTTTTTCAATTAATTTTTTTTCAAAAAATTATGTTCATTTTTTAAAAAAATATTTTAAATTTATGGAATAAAGCATTTCCATAACACAGTACAATACAAAAGATAATTGTGTATGAAACTGCAAATCTACTATGCATAACCTTTTTAAATATGAGGAAAATTTCCTGAGACAAATTTTCTGGCATTTAGGGAGTCAGTCTAAGTGAAAAGACTACTGGATGTAGATTGAGAGAGCTTGTTTCAAATACTGCTTCTGACATTTACTGCTTTGTGACTTTGAGTGATTAGTCAACCTCTCTGGGCCTGTTTCCTCATATGAAAATATGAGCAGTTTGCAGAGGTCCTTTCCAGCTCTAAAACTATAGTCACTGAAACAAAGACAAATCTGAGCAGTAGTCAATAAAATAAAGCATTCTGTACCTCTGGTCCCTCACCCCTCTGCTGACAGGATGATGGTATGTTTCCTTCTCTTTTCCCTGAACCAATGAAAGGGATAGAACATAGGGAAGGAGGCTATCATTTCAATGAGAGAATTCCCAGGTGAAGAAACTTTCTCTGCTAATGCAGATATCCACCTTCTCTACAACTTTGAGTGTTAGAAAGCTAACTGCAGTATGAGGGATTGTGACTTGCCCCAGGGTCACACAGATAGTGTGCCTCAGGGACCAGAGCATCCATTTTTTTATAGTTAATTTTAAAATACCATGGCCAGTACAGACTGGCTAATTTTATGATGTGGACACATCAGTGCTTCAGTGGGCACATTTCTGTAGCTGGGTGAGGCCTGTTATGCTTATAGGCTGCAGGCCTACCTTTCATGAGCCCAGGATCACAACTAAGTCCAGATGAAAGGGAATGTGGTGTGATCCCAAATAAGGAAATGGGTGGCAAATGGGGAGACACCCGAATTCCATTACCGCCTTGGACATTTAGTCACTGTGTGACAATGAGAAAGTCAGTTTAACTTTCTAAGCTTCAATGTTCTCATCTGCAAAATGAGAATGACACTATCGAAATACAGCACATAGGTAAATAGAGGACAATATGAAAAAGAAAACACTGATCACCGCAGAAGACCAGGAAAGTCTTGCCATTGGCAACATCTGCCCAGCCCCCCACTGCATCTCGGTTCATCTCCAGTTGTCCTGATCTATATCTGGCCACTGAACCCAGATGACTCTAGAGGAAAAAGTGAGGCTGGTGACTTACTGAAATCCAACTCACTATACCAACATGGGATAGCCTCCCTGATCCTCTTCAAGAATGAAGGACAAACAACAAGAAGGCACCAAGCAAGCAGAAGTAGGGCTCATTTTGTATACCCAGAATCTGGCACATAGTAGGTGCAGAAAAGTGGTTTTTGATCGACTTGGAAGAAGGCACATTCAGGACTCTCTGAGATGGAGTCAAGAAGGAAGTGCGTTCCAGGCATGTGGGCTAGCATGACCAAAGGCACATGGCAGGCCATGGAAGCTTAGCTCAGAGACAAGCAAGAAGCCAGTTTGGCTGGGATGTAGATTGCAGGAAGGGAAGTAATTTGAAGTAATTCTGGAAGTGGAGGCCAGGGCTTAACTGTTAGGGGCTGGAAATGCCAAGTTTGTGAGTTTGTATTTTATTCTAGAGTCCACAGAGAGCCACTGAAAGTTTCAGAAAAAGGGGGTGACGTGGGCAGACCTATGCTTTGGAAGATGATCTTGGCATCTGTGTGACAGATGGATTTGAGAGGTTCACAATCCGGAAGCAGGGAGACCAGCTGGGCCATCATCTGAGTACGGGAGGGGTTGTTGAGCCCCTAAGTTAGCATGGTGTCTCTACAAGAGGAGGGAGGGAAGAGAGGCTGGGGGTGGAGGAAGCAGAATCGATAAGATTTGGCATTTGGCTGGCTTTGGGAAGGAGGGAGGGAGTATGAAGAGTCAAGGAGGACTCCAACATTTAGAATCTGGGTGACTGCAAGGCTTCCACAGAAATGACAGTTTGGAGACTGAACCTGGTTACTGGGCAGGGGGTGGGAGGAGGGGAAGAGATGGTCAGATCTGGTTCAACTCCATTCTATTAAATTTCAGATACCCACCAAGCAATGGCAAATCTGTATCCCCAGAGAATATCTGGCAGATCACTTCATGAAATCCAACAGACTTTTAACATCTCAGCACAATAATCTGTCTAGACTCTTACTTCAGCTCTTGTCTAGTCAAGAAACCTTCTTTCACTTGCTTGAACTGCTTCTATCCAACTAAGTCCTCTCTCACACCCTTCCAATCATCAACTGCCCCTTCCCCCATGACCTCAACATGGACATTTTTCTGTTCTCTTTTGTATTGCTTCTTAACCCACCCCTTTCTTTTTATTGCCCCTGTCATCACACTAACTCAAAACCTCATCACTCCATGTCTGGATTATTGATGATCTCCTTTCCTCCCTCCCTTCCACCCTCCTTTTCTTTTCTATTGATTGCAAGATAACTACTGCAGAATTATCTTCCTCAACCATTGCCTACAAGATAACATCCAAACTATTCAAACTTGCGACCCAAGATCCTTTACAAATATAACCCCACCCAACTTTTCCCTCCTGGGTGATTTGGTGTTCATTCTCCCACCACCCTCCATTCTATCTGAAGTGACCTTACTCTATGATCCTCACCACCCTCAAGGAAGCCTATCCATTCCTTTATCCATGCTTTGGAATACACCCTGCCCCTCTACTGCTGATCTAAAGTTCTTGGGGAGCAGGGATCCTTTTATCTTTTTATGTTTGTACCACCCCTAGAACCTAGTATAATGCCTTGCACACAGTACCAATTTACGACATATTTACCAAGTTGAAATGAAACGAATGGTATTTGAATTGAATTATGTGAGTAATTATAACTTTCTTTCAAGGTACAATTCACTTCCGTGAAGCCCCCGTGGACTACTTTTCTCTCCTTCTTCTGAATATCTATTGCCCTATTATCTCTCTCTGTTTCTTTCTTTTTTTTTTTTTTTTGGTAGAAAAATTCTATTTGTATTCTGCATTGTACATACAGAATAGCCACTAACTGAAGGTAAACAAGCTAGGACAGAATTGTGCTAGATGGAAGATGGCGGCAAGCTCTTTGGAAACCAAACAGTGGTGATGGCTTTTGACACCATGCTCACCACTCAGGGGCAAGGGCCAGTTCTGAGCACAGGCGGCAGGAGGTGGGGCCCGCAGGACCACTGCACCCAGACGCTGCTTCCTTCACCATCCAACCACAAGATACACAGGCTAGGCTTTGGCTGGACGCTCACCCAGGAATGGGCACCGAAGGAAGGCAGACTTCTCCTAAGTCACCGAACACCATTTTAAACAACTGGTTTAATGAGATGATTTCAACACTCTACATGAAGTTCATAAAGGTCACCATTCAGTGAAGTACAAAACATTAAATTACAAACAGCAACAGAGGTGGGCGGTGCCCTCCCCCTCCCATGCCCTAGGGAGTGGCAGTGGCAGGGACTGAGCCAGGCTGCTACTAAACCAGGCCCCTTGTTTCCATGTACAAAAGAATTACTCTGATCAATGTTAAATTATTCTGAAAACCAATGGACTAAAAAGCCAATACTATTCTACGTGGGCGTCCTTGAATAATCCTTGAAAGCAGAAAGGGGAAGAGAGCAGAGAGAGGAAAGGCTCTGTTGCTGACTGGGGCTACTCCATTTTTACCCTGGGTGGCCTCAGGAAGGTCCGATTTTTCTTCTCCTTTTTTCCCTCTGTGTTTGCCTGGAAATTTCGCCAACTGTCCACACACCCATCTCGACTTTCCTCAAAGTTTTTCTGCCACTCTCCTTGTCTCTTTGCTTTTCCTTGTGCTTCAATCTCCTCTTTGTCACTTCCTTTTGCGCATTTCTTTAGCTTCTCTCTCTTTCCTCTTTAATCTCCAGTTCAGCAAAAAGCTTCAGTGTCTGTTTGTAATCTGCCTGTTTGAGCAATTCGGGGTCATCTTCTTCCACATTTGTAGGCTTCCCCTCTTTAGCTGTTTCTTTCCCTCTTTTACGGTGTGTTCCACATATTCTTTTCCCACTTGAATGACATTCAGGGCCCTCTTCTACTGCTCCTGATCCAGGAGCAGCTTGTAGACTTCTATTTCAAAACACAGCAAAGTTGGCTCCTGATATTTTATTAAGCTCAATTAAGTAATGGAGCCCTTTGTCTTTGGTGTCAACTCCATCTTCCTAGGAAACTGGCTGAACTTTTCTACCTTGTAAAATGGCACCCAGGCTTTGGTGGGAGGCTTGAAAGTAACTTGATTGATCTCTTGCTCCAGTGAAAAAGATGAGGTCTTCAAGCACTTTCACCACTACCATCCCAAAGCTCATGGCTAAGGTCAAGTTAACAATGGCATTCTGCCTCTGTGTTTGCAAACAATGAATCGCTATTGGGGTTTCAAGACTTTGAGGCAAGGTTGGACTTGGCAGCTCAGTTCAAAGGTTGTCAATAAATCCTATGGGTGACCTGCCTCTGGATCTTCTGGTCAGAGTGGACAAGGTCCGCCCATCATGTACAGGGTCATCCAGAAGGGGGAGGCCTGGTTCAAAGATTCTTAGCCTTGGGCCTGAAATAGCCTGGAATGATTTGAGCTGGACTTAATCAGATTAAAAGCTGCTCTCATTGTTCCCAGGATACAAATGAAAAAGCTTTCAGGTTATTAAGGATGTAGGTGAAATATGCAAGGATATCTTATAAACAGAAATTGATGAAATAGACGAGTTCATCTATGCCCTATTGTTGGAGAACCAAGAAAAACTGGTTAAGCTCAAGTGAAGCCTGTGACTGGAGCTACGGCAGATGGTTCAATAGTTTTGCAGGGATAATGATTACTGACATTTGGATAGAATGTTAATGTTGACAATAGGCTTTACATATGTTATCTCTCTTGAGTCTCATGGTAACCCATGACATGGGATAGAATTATCGCTGCTTGATAGGTGACTAAACTGAAGCAAGATGACATATACTGACTTACCCAAGGCAATGCAATATATTGGAAAGAGCACTGGATTAGAATGAAGTTCAGATACAGACTTACCACCTGTGGGGCCTTAGATGAATTGTTATCCTCCCTGGGCCTCAGTTTCCTCTTCTGAAAAACAATAGAGTTGGACTAAATGACCTCTAAAGTCCCTTCTATGACTATCTAAAATCCTCTAAAAGGAGAACATAGGATACAACATATATACAAATGGATAATAGTAGACAACAATGCATTGAGTCCTGTGTGAAAGAGAATGTAAGGGCCCAAGAAACTGAGAAAGATAAGAGGAAGAGTAATTTCTTTTCATTTAAATTATTTATTTATCTGTAACATTCTTTTTTGTTGTTGTTTCCCTTTCTCTCATACCTTCCACACCCATTGAAAGGGCTTCTCTTTAGTTGTTTCCATCATGTCTGACTCTTCATGACCCCATTTGGGTTTTTTTATGGCAAAGATACTAGAGTAGTTTGCCATTTCCTCTTCTAGCTCATTTTATGGATGAGGAACTGAAGCAAACAGGGTTAAGTGACTTGACCAAGCTCACCTAGTTAGTAAGTGTCTGGAACTGCATTAGAACTCAGGAAAATGAGTCTTCCTGACTCTAGGGCCAGCAATCTATTCACTAATTCTAGGACTAGTGCTCTATCCACTGTGCCACCTAGTTGCCCCTTTGAGAAGGCAAGCAATATATCAATTATATATGTAAAGTCATGCAAATCATATTTCCATAGTAGTTATGTTTCCCCTATAAGTTGCAAAAAAAATCAGGTGAAAAAAGTATGTTTCAATCTGCAATCAGAGTTCCTCAGTTATCTCTCTGGAGACAGATAACATTTTTGTTCTCCAGAATGTTTAGACTAGTTCACAACTCCACTAACAGTGCATTAGTGTTGCAATTTTTCCACATCCCATCCAATATCTGTCATTTTCATTTTCTGTCTTGTTAGTCAATATGGTAGGTATGAGGTGTTACCTTAGACTTGTTTTAATTTACATTTCTTCTATCAATAGAAATGTAAGGCATTTTTATGTGACTGTTGAAAACTTATTTTTTCTTCTGAAAATTATGTATCATATCCTTTGGTCATGTATCTATTGGTGAATGGCCTTCATTTTTATAAATTTGTCTCAGTTCCCTACAAACATGAGAAATGAGGCCTTTACCACAAAAACTTGCTATAAAAAATTTTTCCCACTTTCCTGCTTTCCTTAGAATTTTGACTACATTAGTTTTGTTTGTGCAAAAGCTTTTTGACTTCATGTAATCCAAATTATCCATTTTACATTCCATGATTCTCTCTAACTCTTGTTTGGTCATAAACTCTTACCCATAGTTTGGATAGGTACATTTTTCTGTGCTCCCCTAACTTGTTCATGATATCACCTTTCATGTCTAAATCATTTACCTATTTTGACTTTATTTTGGCATACAGAGTGAGACACTGGTTTGGGATAACAATTTCTGACTTGAAGATCAAGACAGCCTTCATGAAGTAAAATGGGTTTTTTGAAGAATAGCTAGGATTTCAAGTAGCAGAAATAAAGGAAAGGGGGTTCAGGCATAGAAACAATCGAGCAATGACTCAGAGATCTCTCTGTATATGGAATGATGGATGGACCCGTTTAGTAAAAACATTATGACATATAGGGAGGGGAGCACTCAGATATTAGGCCAGAAAAATCAGTTGGTGCCCGTTGGCTGGGCTTCCAGAAACAAAACAAAAACAAAACCTTTATTTAGTAAGTAATGGGGATCTGCTAAAAGGTTGCTTAGCCGAGGAGGGCTATATTATCTCATCTGATTTTTGTCTGTTTATGAGAAGATACTAACAGCTTGCACTTTTATAGAATTTTCAGGTTTGCAAAATCTTTTTCTACATTAGTTCATTTGGTCCTTACTGCCCTGTGAGGTAGGTGGCATTATTATCCTCATTTTCCAGATGAGGAAAGAGGATCAGAAATATTAGATGACTTGCCCAGAGCCTCACACCTAATGATTTTCCAAGGTGGAATCCAAGCCCAGGACTCTGTGACCCTAAATCCCTTTGCTAAACCACAGTTCCTTAGAAACACACACATGAAGGGACGTGGAGCCTGAAGGGTATTTACATGTTCATTTAAATCATTTTTGTCTGTTACAAACATACTACCTTTTTTGTAATCCCGGTGCTGCCCTCCAAGTGTACCTTGGGCACTTCCTTAAGGTCCATCCAATCACCACCCAATTTGTTGATTTTAAATAATAGTATTCATCATTGGCAAGACAATTATTAGCATTAGTATTTGATTATATTGTGGTGAGTTGGACCATAGATATAATGGAAATGTCCGTCTATCAAATATTATTGATAACAATGGGCCAAACATGGCACACGAGACATAGATGGGCACTTACTAGACATTTGTAAATGACTCAAGGCTGGGAGGAATCATTAACACTGGGTGACAGCCATAGCATTAAAAAATCCAGACAGGCTATAGCAGGGAGCTAAATCCAGCTAATAGAGAGATGATATTCCATAGGCATAAATAGACGTTACATACTATCATGTACACCATCATTGAGATTCAGTTATTTTCCACTTGTGTCTGACTCTCCATGACCCCATTTGGGGTTTTCTTGGCAAAGATACTGAAGTGGTTTGCCAGTTCCTTCTCTAGCTCATTTTATGGATGAGATCACTGAGTCAAACAGGATAAGTGACTAGTCCATGGTCACACAGCTAGTGTCTGAGGCCAGATTTGAACTCAGGAAGATGAATCTTTTTTACTCCAGGCCTAGAACTCTAACCACTATATCACCTAGCTGTCCTATGCACTACAATCACTATACTCATTGATCTTTATAGTTTAAAGAAACTGAGGCACATATTCAGAGAATCATCATAGAATCATACTACTGAAGAAATCAACTTGATTAGCACAAGCTGATGGGAGCCCAGTTAGATGGCAATTTGTCTAAAAAGAAACTGGGAGTTTCAGTAGGCTAAAAGCTGAATCTGAGTCAGCAATGAGATGTGGTCACCAGCAGTGGCAATGTATTCTCGGTCTTTATTAGGAGAAGGGAGGGATGAGAAGATGATTGTCCTGTATTTTGCCCAGGTCAGACCAAATTTGGAGAATTGTGTTCACTTCCAAGAGACATACTTTAAAATGGATGTTGACAATCTAGAGTGTCCAAAGGAGGGTCACCAGCATGTTGGAGGACCTAAGGTCTGCTGGGTACTGAAGAAGAGAAGATTGGGGTAATGGGAGCTACAGAGAGAATATTACTTTTCCCAAAATATCTGAAGGGCTGCCATATGTAAAGGAGATTGTTTGTTCTTCATTTTTAAGAGAACCAATGACATCACACGGTGATATCTTGACTTGCTTGTGAATTAGATTTAAGTGAGGCAGAGTTGTACAGAGTGGATTAGGTTATTTACTTTGTTTGACTCTATAAGGCAGAACCAGATGAAAGGAAGTCATTAAGAGACAAATTTAGATTTGATATACAGGAAAGCTCCCTACCAAGGAGAGTTGTTTTACATTTAAGTGGATTGCCTCAAAATGAGGTAGGTTACCCTTCGTTGGAGGTCTCTAAGTAGAGGCTAGACTTGATGGATATGTTATGTGAAGATTCCTTCAGTTTATGAGTTGGACTATCTGACTTGGACTAGCTGAGGGCTTTCAGATTTTGTGCTTCCATAATTACAGTTCCCTGCGTGTGTCCCTCACTTCCTTTAAACTACACAGATCAATGAAGGCAGTGATTGTCCATTCACACAATATGCACGATGGTGTGCTATACCTATTTTGATCAATTCAGCCCTACACTTAAAATTTAATAGCAGAACAGTGGATTACATGGTCTGATTCTCATTCATTCAGTTATTCATTCATTCAACACCTTGAAGCACTGTACTAGGCACTGTGGGGAGATATAAAAATGGTAGAGAGGTGTCTGTGGCATTGTGGGAAGAGGATTGGATCAGTAGCCAGTGGAGCTGGCTTGGAATCCCAACTTCATTAGTATATGTGACTTGGGATCATATAATCATAGATTTATAGCAGGAAGGGGTCACTGATATCATTGGAACCACCTGCATCATTTTCAGCATGAGAAAACTGAGGACCCAGAGAGGGAACATCCCTTGCCCAGTAGTTTTCACCGATCAGAAGTAGCTGACCTGAGATTCAAATTCTGCCGTGCACATCCAAAGCCAGTTCTCCTTCACTATTACATTACAGAAGCCACAGCTTCTCTGGGCCTTGGCTTCCACATCTATAAAATGAGGGGCTTAAGATTAAGATGAGTTTTGCATTCCTTTCCACCATATTCCTAAGCACCACGTTCCTCACTACAGTCTGTAAAAACAAAGTCTTTGGATTCAAGATTCTCTTTGAGATACTTTGGTCTTTGCTTCCATATTCAGCTACCTTCTCACCCTGGAACATTTCTCTGCCCCTGCGGTGCCCCCTCCCATAGACAGTTCCTCCCCAAACCTCCACTGGGGGAGGGGCCCAGTCCTGCCACACTTCATCCCTGTCCTGGCCATTCTTCCAAGGCTCCACACTTAACCACCAATTCAATTCCTTTCTGTGTGGCATTAGAATGTATTCTCCATGGCTGGAACTGGCTTTCTTTTTACTTATATTTGTATCACAAGAATTTAGCACAATGCCTGGCCCACAGTGCCAGGGAAACTCTGAATGCCAAGCTAAGGGCTTTGTATTTTATATGAAAGTTAATGAAGGTGCTTAATAAATACTTGTTGCCTGCTTTCCCAGTGTCTAATAGATGGAAAATAAATCCAGGAGGTCCACAGATGTAAACAGAGGCAAATTCAGAAAAGTACAATGAGAACTCAAAGAACAGGACAAGGATTCAGAGAAGGCAGAAGAGGCTTTGGGTTGAGGAGGACTTCATAGGGAAGGCTTCATTGAGCAAACCCTTGAAGAACCCTTGATTTTAACGAGTATAAATTGGGGGAGGCCTTTCAAGGGGAGAGGGTACAATGTGTTCCAAAGTTTAAAAACTGAAAGCAGGGTATCTCTTCCCCCCAATTTTGGGGTTTTTTCCAATTACATGTAAAGATAGCTTTCAACATTCACTTTTACAAGATTTTGAGTTCTGAAAATTTTCTCCCTCCCTTCCTCTCCTCCCTCTCCAAGACAGCATGAAATCCGATCAAGACTTTACATGTACAATCATATTAAACATTTTCACATTAGTCATAGTGTGAAAGAAGAATAAGAACAAAAGGGGAAAACCATGAGAAAGAAAAAAAAAGATAAAATAGTCTTCTTTGATCTGCATTCAGACTCCATATTTCTTTTTCTGGATATGGACAGCATTTTCCATCATGAGGCCCTCTGAATAGTCTTAGATCATTGCATTGCTGAGAAGAATTAAGTCTTTCAAAAGCAGTCATTGCAAAGTGTTGCTGTTACTGTTTACAATGTTCTCCTGGTTCTACTCACTTCACTCAGCATCAGTTCATGTAAGTCTTTCTAAGTTTTTTTTCTGAAAACTGCCAAAAGCAGTGTATCTTTAGGGAATGTCAAATGGTCTCATTTGACTGGGGAATAGAAAAGGAAGGAAGTAGTGAGAGCCAAAATTGGAAAGGGGAGAGAAGCTCTGAATGCCAAGCTAAGGACTTTGTATTTTATATGAAAGTTAATAAAGAACATTTGAAAGGTTTTTTTTTATTTTTTTGGTCTTTATTAATTTGTTTGTTTACTTTTAGTTTACAGGATTCAATTCCACAATTCTTTGAGTTTCAAATTTTCTACCCTTCCCACTCCCCATTTGAAAGTTTTGAGTGAGGCCATAACCCCACTGCTCAGTGTTCCTGAATTTCTGTTACATCAGCACAGAGCTTGCCAGGGTACTG
>NW_027185759.1:29427470-29427711 GCF_028583685.1 Petaurus breviceps papuanus
AGAAGAAGAAGAAGAAGAAGAAGAAGAAGAAGAAGAAGAAGAAGAAGGATGGATGGAAGGAAGAAAGAGAAAGAAAGAAAGAAAGAAAGAAAGAAAGAAAGAAAGAAAGAAAGAAAGAAAGAAAGAAAGAAAGAAAGAAAGAAAGAAAGAAAGAAAGAAAGGAAGGAAGGAAGGAAGGAAGGAAGGAAGGAAGGAAGAAAGAAAGAAAGAAAGAAAGAAAGAAAGAAAGAAAGAAAGAAAG
>NW_027185759.1:29427721-29452257 GCF_028583685.1 Petaurus breviceps papuanus
AAGAAAGAAAGAAAGAAAGAAAGAAAGAAAGAAAGAAAGAAAGAAAGAAAGAAAGAAAGAAAGAAAGAAAGAAAGGAAGGAAGGAAGAAAGGAAGAAAGAAGGAAAGGAAGGAAGGAAGGAAGGAAGGAAGGAAGGAAGGAAGGAAGGAAGGAAGGAAGGAAGGAAGGAAGGAAGGAAGGAAGGAAGAAGAAGAAGAAGAAGAAGAAGAACTGACCAAAATTCCTAACCCTAGTTAAATTCCTAGCTTCTTTCAAGTTAAACTCTAGAGTCATCTCTTACACTAAGCTTTTCCTGATCCCTCCAGAGGTTATTTTGTGCCTATTCTGTGGTGTGCATGTTGCCTGTACTCCCTGTCCCCCAAGTCTCCAGTTGTGAAGGGATTGGAAAGGAAAGAATCAAATTAAAACATTGTGTAGTTTGGGTAAGCAGGACTCCATTTGTTATGTTGAGCCAAGGAATGCAAGATCTTCCCAACTCACTACCCATTCCCACTGCTTAGAAAAACCAACTTCTTTTGAAAGTTCAGTATGACCATTCAAAGTAAGACTTGGCTAAATCACCAGTGTGAAGGAAGGAAGGAAGGAAGGAAGGAAGGAAGGAAGGAAGGAAGGAAGGAAGGAAGGAAGGAAGGAAGGAAGGAAGGGAGGGAGGGAGGGAGGGAGGGAGGAAGGGAGGGAGGGAAGGAGGGAGGGAGGAAGGGAGACAACCATAGATGCTCAGCATGCTACATAAATTAAATAGATTATCAAGCTGTCAAAAGAGTAACAGCAAGTAAAGCAAGGCTGGAGAGGAAGCAGTCAGGACAAGTGTATTGTCCAGTGGCCACCTTCTCTTTGCAGACGAAATATCAGCTACAGAGAGGAATAGCGTCCACCCGCTTCCAAATCCTCGCTGTAAGCATTTGCTCTTCTAAACTCATGCTCAAGGTCCTGCTTTTGCTCCAAATGCACAATCTAAGGGCATCCCCTGGAAAGTTCAAGGCATCACAGATTGAGGGCTGGAAGAGAACTTAGAGACCACAGTCTTTCCTTTTACATGAGATAAAATAGGTTTAAGTAGCTTGCTTAAGATCATGTAGCTACTAAGTATTTGAGGCAAGATTTATACTCCCTTCTTTGGACTCTAAATCCAGCCCAGCATCCACTGTGATCCCTGCTGCCTCTAGCAGGCCTCATTAGGGTGTAATGGTAAAATCAAGTTAACAAGCATTTCTTAAGTACCTATGTGCCAGGCACTGTGAAAAGCCCTGGAGATACCAAAAAAGGGGCATAAAGTGATTCTTGCTCTAAAGGAACTCATGGTATAATGGAGAATGGAAGGGGAAGGAATAGGAAGAGAAGGGAAAGAAAGGCAAGGCAAGAGAAACAAGCATTTAGCCAGTGTCTACTATGTACCAGTCATTTATATAGACAAGCTATATACAGGATACATTGGAAATAATAGAAGGAACAGACTGGGCTCAGGAAAGACTTCTCAGAGAAGATGGGCTTTTAAATGGGACTTGAAGAAAGTCAGGGGAACCAGGAGACAGAAAGGAGGGGAGAGAGAGTTCCAAGCAGTGGAAATGCCCGGAGTCAAGAAACAGACGTCTTGTTCAAAGAACAGAGAGGAGGCTGATGTCACCGGATTGAAAAGTCCGTAGGAGTGAGAGAGTTGTGAGACTGAAATAAATGGTAAGTGGGGAGCAGATTCTGGAGGCGTCAAAGTCCCAACAGAGGATGCTTTTATTGAAGAGTTTTCTATTCGGAGCCATTTTTTTAATCCAGAAGAACTGAGCTTGAACCCTTACCTCTAGTTTCCTCATTTTCCTCCCTCATATAATGAGGAGAGTAGGGATCTCCTTCAGGTGACTCCCTGTTTCTGTTCTCTCCCACTCAACTCTGAGAAGCTTGCACAAGGACTTTGACTCAAAGTATCATGGGGGATCCCAGTATTTAGGATGGGAAGGGAACATATAATCCATCTAGTATGGATCTCACATACAACAGATGAGAACACTGAGAGCCAGACGAGCAAAGCCACTTTTCCTAGGGAAAAGACAGAATGAGACTGAGAAACAGAAGCTGGATTTGGACTCAGAGGACGGGGTTTGTGCCTCAATTAGGTCTGATCTCGAGCAAGTTACTTCTCCTCCAGGCATGGGCCTCAGTTTCCTCATATGTAAAACCAGAGTATAACACTGTTGTTACCTTTCCATTTATACTGTATATAGTTCTGGGCATGTTGTCACCCCCGTTAGAATGTGAGCAGCTTGAGGTAAGAGAATATTTTGCCTGTCTTTGTATTCCTAGCACAGCCCATTGCCAGGCACGTAGTAAGCACTATGTGTTGCCTCCCTGGTCAGATGGATGGCCCTTAAGCTCCCTTTGGCTCCATCTATGGTCCCTAATACTCACAATCCCTGGAATCTGGGCCTCAATTTCCTCATCTGTGCCCTCTAGCTCTAAATCTCTGATCCTAACAAACATGCAATAAGCCAGATTTGTTTTCAGCATCCACAGGCCACTGTTGCATATTCAGGGCCCAGAGCAGTCCAGGTACTTACTGGCTGTCACCTACAGCTCAGACACTCACTGCCTATGTGGCCCAAGAAGAGTCAGTGAGCATTGTCTGAGCCTTCATTTCCTCATCTGTAAAATCAATATTGGTATTTGTGCTATCTATGTACAAGGTAGTGTTGGGAAAAGTGTTCTGTAAACCTTGGGTTCCTATAGAAATTTTCTCTCACCTCTCCTCAGTCTCACAACTGCTACCAACACTCTGTCTCACAAGGTGAAGGGAAGGTAATGTAATAAACTAATCTGTTTTAATAGAAGCTGGCTCCTAGGTTACAAATAAGTGTTTGTTGTGGCCTTCTTTGGACCACATCCCTGCCTTTATTGTCTAACCCGTTAGTAAATCTAATGCTCTGAATTCCATGCCAGGTAGGAGGAAAAGGTGAAACATTAGTAGATCAGTGGAGGGAGTAATTGGGAGAGGGGGCTGGTCAAGATGTCTTTCAATTCCCTAAAATTATGCTTTGTGGCTGGCTGGCTGTTCTGCCTTGATGTAGTTCCAGACCTACCCAGAGCTGCACAAGTTGGATCCTGAGAGACAGATGGGTGAACTGGAAAGAGTGCCAGTTTTAGAGTCAGATAGACATGTCCCTCTGCAATAGTCTGTGTGACATTGGGAAAGTCACTGGCATCTCTAGACCTCAGGCTTCTCTTCAGAGTTAGACACCTCACTCCTTTCCCATTCTAGATCTCTATTCCCAGGATGCTGTGACCTCAGAGGCAGCATGGTAGAATGTCAAAGAACACTGAGTCTGGAATCCTGAAGCCTGGGATCTAGTACTTGCTGCTTATATGACCTCACCCTAGGAGTTTCATCTCTCAAAAGTCCATCTCGGTGTGAGTTGACTCAATATAAGTCGACATTGTGATGCATAGCCAAGAAAAGGAAGTGAAATCTTGGACTTTATTTTAAAAGGCATAGTGCCTTGATCTAGGGAGGTTTCCTCTGAGCTTCTCTGCTCAGGCCACATGTGGAATATAATGTTCAGTTCTCAACCAATAAAAAGTTAACAAACATTTACTAAGGGTTTCCTGGGTGCAAGGCACTGTGGTAACTGTAGGGAATACAAAAGTTCAAGCCAAAAACAATCCTTGACCTCAAGGAGCATACATATAAATGGAGGAGAAGCCATGTAAAGAAATGGGTGCATATGTTGTAGAGAGGAGTAGACAGAAAGTAACCCTGGAGGGGAAAGCTCAAGTGACTGGGGGCAGGAGGGTAGGAAGGGAAAAGACAGTGAGGAATTAGAAGCATTAAGTACAGATGACTTTTTCAAGGAGTTTAGCAGAAAAGGGAAAGAGAGATACAGGCTGAGTAGTGTTGAGGATGTTAGGAGCAAGAGAAGGTTTTTGGAAGATGGGGAAGATGTGGGTTATGTGTAAGTAACAGGGGAAGTGCCAGGAGATAGGGAGTGATCAAAGATTGAAGAGGGAGTAGCAATGATCACCAGTCCCACTTTTTAGGAAAGACATTGATAAATAAGGGAGCATAAAGAGGAGAGGCAATCATATCAATAAAGGGTTTTGTGTTCATGCCATTTGGGGACTGGTTGAAGGAGCTGAGAATGCTTAGCTTGAGGAATGGAAGACTTAGCAAAGACATGACAAGATGGCTGTTCCGAAGTATTTGAAGGTCAGTCATATGGGAGATAGTTGGACTTACTCTTCTTCAGAGTGCAAAACTGGGAACAGAGAGTAGAAGTTGCAAAGAAGAAAATCTGGGTTCAAAGGAAAACGTTCTTCTCCATGAAAGTTGTGCCAAAACGTATGGTCACCTCTAGGGGAAAGAGTTTCCTCTACTGAAAGCCGAAGGACCTATATTTGGAGCTATATTGATTGTAGAGCGAATTCTTCTACTCCTGCAAGTTGTGCTCGATGACATCTAAGCATTATTGTTGGCCAACTCCTTTCTGACTGTACTTTTCCGCCAGCTGCTGCACAAATCTGGGAATACTCTCTCTTCTCACCTCTGTCTACTAGCTTCCATGACTCTTTCCAAGACTATTCTTCCAAAAGGGACCTTTTCTGTTTCTTACTCCCCGCTTTCCTATTGCTGGTGCCTTCCCTTCTAGACTACCTTCTATCTATACTGTTTAGACTTTATATGGACATAGCTGTTCTCGTGCTGTTTCCCCAATTAGAATGTGAGCTCCTTGAAGGTGTCAATCCTGTCTTTGCCTTCTTCATATCGGCAGTTTTCCATGCCTGGCTCATAGCAATGCCCTAATAAATCTTTGTTGACGAACTAACTTTGTTTCCAACTATGAAAGTCTTTGATATGTAGAATACAGGGTTGGGTGAGAATACCTTTGGGCTCTTTCCGGATTAAAATTTTATGTGGATAAGAGACAAATATCCAAGATGCAGGCATCTATAGTGGGTAGAGTGCTTGACTTGGCAACCACCTCAAACACTTTCTAGTGGGGAAGGTGAGATCCGGAGAGGGCAAGGAATTCCCCTTCCCTGCCTATAAAATGAGGGATTTGGACTCAACCACTAAAGCCCTTCTAGCTATAAATCAATGATATTATGAATTTAATCTAGGTTCTAATAATTCAAGGTATACCTTAGTATGGCTTATTCCTAGCAAACAGGGACATCCCTGCCAGAATTAAGGGCATCTCCTGTTACACATCATTGCTTAGCTTTGGTAAAGAGATTCGGGTTCACACTGCTGCCTCGTGTGGTAGCATCTCAAAATGTTAAAATGTAGTCACTGTTTCTGCTGGTCATTGTTTTTCCTCTCCAAAATGAGCCAATTGGGCCATCTCAAAAGAGTGGAATGGGGGCTCGAGTTGGTTTAAGGATTCTTCCTAATACTATGTCATTGGGTAGTCCTATATCTGGGCCTCAGTGTCCCCACAAATGGGTTTGGCCAGGATGGTCTCAAAGTTTCCTTCCAAATATAGCATGCCATGATTCTAAATGAGCCTGGGACAAGGCCTTTCTCCTGGGATCCCCTTGGGAGTCCTGGGGCCATTAAGATGTTTTCTTTCCTCAGACTCCTGCTGCTGGTTACATTGTTTCCAGGAACAATCAGACCAGCAAGTTGACATCATAGGTCTTTCTGAAAGAGAGGAAGGAGATGCTGTACTGAGATAACCCAAAAAAATTCCCCAAAGTCTCTGGTTCAGAAGCAGTTGCAGCCTGAGAGAAGACCCAGGCTCCAAGCAAGATCCAGCTGCTCTGGGATACTGGCTCTGATGTGTTTATTCTTTGACCAAGAAACAAAGATCTGGGTGAGATCATGCCTCAACCCATGAAAAATGGACAATTAAAACAATGGACCTGTCAGTTCTCTTACCAGATTGCAAATAAATAATCAGCCTGTCAGGCTGCTGGCTCTGCTGGACCATTAGTTTAATACAAAGACATTCAGGGGAACAGGAGGGACACTGCTGATCTATCCCCTATGTGACTTTGATGAAGACCCATGCAAAAAGAATTCTGGAACACGGGAGGGTGGATCTGAGCCTGTGCAAAAGAGGGCATTCGCATTGACTACTAGTAGCACTCATATGAAAGTCCCCAGTTAGAGGAGTTGTTTCTTACGTTTTAGTTTGAGGTCACATGACATAGTGGATAAGAATAATAATGATTATATTCTAATGATATCTAACGTTTTGCGGTTTGCAGTGTTGACACGTGCCCTTCCATTTCATCATTACAACACTGGGAAGCAGGTGCTGTTATTACCTCCATTTTACAGAGGAGGAAACCGAGTCACAGAGAGGTTAAGTGTCTTACAGGGTCACACAGAATTTAAATTTGGGTCTTACTAAATCCAAGTCCGGATTTCTGTCCACTGTACCAGCTATCTACCTCTCCAGAGTGCTCAATTTGTACTCAGGGAGACCCGTATCTAAACCCTGCCTCAGACACTTAATAGTCCTACATGCTGGGGAAGGCCACTTTACCTCCTTGGAGCCTCAGTTTCCTCATTTGTCAAATGAGGATGATAGTGGCACTGTATATGCTTTGTAATCCTTCAAATGCTCTATGATTGTTAGCCATCATGCTCCTTTGGCATGAGCTAATCATCTGCCTGCCTTGTGCTTGCCCATTTCCTAGGTTTCCAGGTAAACTCCGAGGGTGAAGGTTGCAGTCAGGTTTGTAACTGTCACAATGGAGCCAGCTGCGATCCTGGGACTGGGCGGTGTGTCTGCACATCCGGATGGACAGGACCTACTTGCCAGGAAGGTAGTGCTTCACTTCACTTCAAGGCCAAAATGTTTCATCACAGAGGCAGTGACAGTTGAAGAAATATAACTGACACTAGCACTTTCATGTTGGCAAACACCAGTCGCCATCATTTCACTCCATCCTCACCACAACCGTATGAGGTGGGCAATGCAGATGATTTTATCCCTGTTTGGGATAGGGTCAGGGTGCTACAGTGTCTTGTTCAGGGTCACACAGATAGCCAGTGCCAAGGGCAGGAGATGAGCCCAGATTTTCCTGATTTCAGCTTCTCTGCTCTACCCACAACAGACAGACAACCTCAAGTATGTAATGAAACATAATATGATAAGTATTTACTATATTGTGTTTGGGGCAGTTAGGTGGTATGGTAGAGTGCTGACCCTGGAGTCAGGAGAACCTGAGTTCAAATCTGGCCTTACTAGCTCTGTGACCATGGACAAGTCACTTAACCCTGTTTGCCTCAGTTTTCTCATCTATAAAATGAACTGGAGAAGGAAATGGCAAACCACTCCAGTGTCTTTCCAAGAAAATCCCACATGGGGTCACAGACAGTCAACAGAACTGAAAAAACTCAACATCAGTAAACTTATGTTTCATTACTCTATAAATAGGACTTCTTTTATAAAACATTTTCTAGGCAGATTTTATCATCACCACCCCTATCATCGCCATTATCATCGTTATTAACACTGCCACCAAAATCACCACCGCTATCTTTATTGTAACTACAGTTATCTTTACCAGATTTTGCTCATTCCTACCCCCTGCCAACTTCATCTTCATCACTTAGAAGCATGGTAGAAAATTAATCAGGGGCAGCTAAGTGACTCAGTTAATAGAGCACTGGCCCTGGAATCAGGAGGGCCTGAGTTCTTACCTCAGACACTTGACACTTACTAGCTTGTGACCTTGGGCAAGTCACCTAACCCCAATTGTCTTACCTTCCCCCGTCCAAAAAAAAAAGAAAAAGAAAATGGCAAATTTTCAGCATTCTCTAGATAGTTTCTCCTTAGTATGTGTTAAATAATATGAGTTAAATAACTCATTAGTATATATTAAATCTTTATAACCCAGTGTAATGTTTATAATTAATCATTTTATAATTTAAATTTACAATTTTATAATCAAAATATAATTTTACAATTATAATATAATTGTAATTAATAATTAATGCTTTATAAGATTCATTATGATACAAGGTCTGAGTCTAGCGAGGTCATAACCCTGTGATACTCTCACCTAATCAGACAACATTTTTAGTATTAGTTCAAGTTTTCACATTTTAGGGTCTTGTTGAGCTTAAAAATGTCCAGAAGAGGGCGCCTCATGTGGTAAATATCCTTGAGATTATGTGATGTGAATATTGGTTGAAAGAATTAAGTAGGGCTAGCCCAGAGAAGAATTAAGGGGGACATGAGAGCTTTCTTCAAGTATGTGAAGGGCTATCACAAAAAAAGGCATTCAACTTGTTCCTCCTGGCCCAAGAGAGAAGAACTAAGAACAATGGAAGCTGGAAAAAAATATTTCAGATTGACTGGGGGTGGGGTGGAGAGAGAAATCACACCTTCCTAACAGAATAATCCTAAAGTATAATAGGCTGTCTTAGAAGGAAGCTCTAAATTAATTTTTTCAGGAAGTGGCCAAATAATAACTTGTCAGGAAAGTTTTAGGAGAGATTCTTATTCAGGTGACCTCTGGGATCTCTTCCAATTCTGATCCTATGATTCTCAGTCTAAGGTACCAACACCTGGAAAAAAGATGTTGGCATCCCGGTCACACACCTGTCACCTCACTGTACGTGTTGTGGCTGCAGAAACAAGACGTTTTATAGTGTAGGTTTTTAACTGATTTGACTGATTAACTGCTTTGATTCACTCGACTTTAGTCTTCCTACTTGAGTGACTCCATTCTTCATGAAAATATATTGAATGTCATAATGGCATCACCTACTCCACTCCCTGTTTTCACTGCCAACACAATTTGTAAATTCAGTTGCAGCAACATGTGCAAACCCGTTTGAAACTTTTGGCTAGTGCTCAAAATAGTTTGTGTGCGTTAATGCGGTCTATGTCAAAATATTAAAGAAGTTAGTTTACTTCAAATTCCTTTGACTTATTTTACTAGTCAATTAAAAGATTGCGCTGTTTTTTATGTGATGTTAAGATTAGTGATAATGATGTCATGATCAAGGTGATAATGTTGATATGTGGATAGTAGGATAGTGAGAATTCTGATAAAAAATGTGATGTAGGATAATCAGGAGCAAAAGAAAATGGTGATGATGGTGGTTGGGATGAAGATAAAGATGATAGTAGAGAGTAATGATGATGACAATCAAGAGGTGGTGGTAATGATGAAAATCTAATGATGATGATGACGATTGTGGTGATGACAAAGATGGTGGTAGTGATTTTGATGGCAATTCTGTAATAAGATGGGAATGATGATGAAGATGGTGGTGATGGTGTTAAAGATGATGATGAAGGTGATGGTGATGAAGATGATGATAAAGATGATGATGATGGTGATGAAGATGATGATAATGAACATGATGAAGATGATGAAGATGATGGTGATGAAGATGATGATAATGATTGTGATGAAGATGATGATGAAGGTAATGATGATGATGGTTATGAAGATGGTGATAGTGATGATGAAGATGATGATGGTGATGATGAAGATGACAGTGATGAGATGATAAATATGTTGATGGTGGTAAAATCGTGATGATGATAAAGACTGGTGAGAGTGATGATGATGATGATCATGAAGATGATGCTATTAGTGGTGATAGTGATTATGACAATGATAAGGTAGAGCTCATGTTTTATAGCTGTTTAAGGTTCACAAAACACATTTTTCACGATAATACTGTGAGGTAAATAACAAAGCAATATTATTTTCATTTAAAGATGAGAAAATTCAGAAGTTGGTTCAATTCATATTTATATAGTGTTGCAAAGCTTGTAAAGCGCTTTATAAATATCATTTAATTTTATCCTCACAACAACCCTAGTGCTATTATCATCCCCGTTTCCAGATGAGGAAACTGAGTCATACAGAGAGCTTAAATGACTTTTCCAGGATCACACAGCTATTAATGTCTGGAGCTGGATTTTGAACTGGACTCCTGGATTCTACCTGGCTGCTTCTAGGCAAAAGATTTGCTAAGTGCTTACTATGTGTCAAACAATATGTAAACAAAAGCAAAAGTATCCACTGCCTTGAAAGGGCTGATTTTCTACTGGCCATATAACTTACACAGTTAAGTGAATATAAAGCACCTTAAAGGTACATATAAAGTGATGTCCATAGGGAGAGAGGATTAATAATGAGACCAGGAAAGACCAGGTGATCCATGAGAGATGCTTGAAGAGAGATTAAATAACATCTCAATATAAATAAGCCTAAGTTTACATGATAGTTCAAGAAACAAGCATTCAGGCACTAAGTTCAAGGCACTAAGCTAAATTTACAAATAGTGCCTCATCTGATCTCAAAGCAACAGCAGGTCTCACAATTTGGTGATGAATTAAAACAACTACGTTTTCTCCCCAAACACAGAAGAACCTGCTCCATTAAGAAAGACAACTGGCTTGACCAGTTTTTTTTTCTTCTGTCCTAGATTTTCTCCTTGCCATTAGATCACTTTGTGGCTAGAAGTAATTAACAGCCATGCCAAAACAAAACAAAACACCTCATTTCTGTTGTTGTTAAGCTGTATCCAACTTTCTGTAACCCTATTTGGGGCTTTCTTGGCAAAAATACTGGAGTGGTTTGCCATTTCCTTCTCTAGATCATTTTATAGATGAGGCAACTGAGTCAAACAGTGTTAATGATTTGCCCGTGATCACACCACCTACTAAGTGCCTGAGAGTGGATTTGAACTCAGATCTTCCTAACCCCAGGCCTGACACTCTATCTACTACACACCTAATTGCCCCGAGGTCCCTGAAATGACACCTTCAACGGTCAGACTTCATCACATTCCTTGAGAAGAGTATTACTGCTCAGAACTGTATTCTTTTGGATCCCAACTAAACTTTCACCCAAGGACTGATACATTTTCATATATATCATCTTCTAAGTCTATCGTTCTCATCATATCTCTAGTTCTCCTTGTCTAGATCTGGGTTGTTTCATATTTAGTGTCTCACTGAAGGTACTCCTCTCCCTTCAGAAAGGAGTCAGAACAAGTTAAAAGACCCAGCTCTCAATTCCACCTATGCTGCCTTTGTGACACTGGGCAAGTCACTTAACCTCCCTGGGACTCAATTCCTCTTCTGTACAATAATGCGTTTGGATTGCAAGGTCTCCAGATCTCAATCTATGATCTGTGGTCCTGAGCAGTATTCCAACCAAGCCTAAGCCATAGACCTTCTCCTCCATGAAGCCAGAGGTGATTTCTCTCTTCACCCAGTTCTCATAGCACATCATATCGCTCATATTCCTTTCTTTTGCATTCTACCTTGAATGGTATTTGTTTGTCCCTATCTCTGTAACTTATATAAACTGTGGGGAACCTGATCTCAATTTGCACTCTCCCAAATGAATCGTAGGTCTTGAAATAAGGCTGTCTCATCTTCAAAGTTCTTGGGGTAACCCCTCAGGAATTGAGGATGTGTCTCTTATGCCATACTTTTGAGCCCCCACCAGTGCAATTCTCTTCCAGATTATCAATTGAGAATCGATTTATTCAACCAAGCTTAAGTAGGTTTTAGCACAAATTATTTACTAAGGTGCTCTAGTGAAAACAATTAATAACAAACA
The DNA here is from genome assembly GCF_028583685.1 of Petaurus breviceps papuanus. Lineage (NCBI taxonomy): Eukaryota > Metazoa > Chordata > Mammalia > Diprotodontia > Petauridae > Petaurus > Petaurus breviceps. Next base: position 29,439,254 of record NW_027185759.1, read on the forward strand.
TCTCCCAAAAAGTCTGTGATATACTTTGCCACAAATACATACAGAATCTAGAGGAAAGTAAGCTCAGTTTTAAAGAGTGTTAAGTGGCAAAGGGTCAACTCACAGTTCTTGGTTGTTGTAATATTTTTCCCTCCCATCTAGGGAGTGCTGAAGAAGTTTATCTTAGGCATGGTGTAGTTTCCTTGATGAACTTCTTGTGGAATTGGAAATTGGTGTCTAGTCTGTTCTTTTTTTCTTTGCCATCAGCTAATCCAGTGGTGTCCTTAGGACACTAATGAGAAGGCTAGAAATCTGCCATCTTCTGGACATTTTGAGAAGTGAAAGGTATTCCTCCAGCCAAAGGCAGGCTGGGGGCAGAGTGTAGAAATAAGGAGATCTAAGCTAAGGACAAAGTCAAGGCTTTTCCTCCTTCCCATCCCACCCACAACCATGTTGTTCTTTCTCCAGAGGTGGGCTGGTTTCATTTGATTTTGTTTGTTTTACTGGAATATTACATTTGCTTAAATCTTTTGAGTGACTTATTTCTCAATCTACCTGATAGTTTATAGATCACTCATATAATGTGACCAATTTTCTTTACCCTACCCAGCTTTCTTCCTGGGCAATGTCACTCCAGTCTCAAGTTTTTGGCTTTGTTTTCTGCACTTAGGCTAAATCCTATGGCTGTTTGAAACTTAAGTCTGTAATTGAGATTGATTTATTGTTTTTCCGTGGTTAAGATACCAAGGCATCTTATCACTTACTTTAAACGAGATGGGGTGAGTAAATTAATCGACCTCACCCTTACATGTCTTATCTCCCCTACAGGACTGTAACCTCTAGGAAGGAGGAAAACATTTCTTATTCATCTTTTCATTCCTACCCAACAGCTAATGAAATACCTTGGACCAAGGAGTGATAAATAAAGATTTATTAAATTGAATACCAGTTCAGCCATGTGCAAACCCTTCTCAAATACCCCTTCTTACACACATCCTATTTTCTGTATGGTCCACGTAATCTATGTGTGTAGGTCAGTGAGCTTGTCTAGTGAATAGAATGCCAGAGTTGGAGTGAGAAAGACCTGACTTATGATCCTAGTTCGGACGCCTACTAACTGTGTTGTCCTGGGGAAGTCATTTAATGTGTTCTTGCCTCAGTTTCCTCATCTGTTTTTACTACATGGCCTCTAGAGTCATCTCCAGTTCTATATGTACAATTCTGTGGCTTTCTTTCGTTTATAGGTTCTCTATAATCCTAGAAAACCATTAACCCTGTGATCCTATGATTCTCTTTTCCAGCTGAGAAAACTTACTCTCCTCTTCAGATATGGTTTCCTCTCCCATCTTTAATAGTCATCATAGCTTTCTGAGCTTTATTTCCCCCAAAGAAAACATAAAAAAGATCAGACTACACAATGCCTAAGACCTCTTTAGACTCAACATCTGTGACTGTGATGGCACTTGTTTTTAATCAGTCCTCTATGTATGTGTATTTGTGGTGTGTATGCATACAGGCATACACAAACACTCTCTCCCTTTCTCTATTTACGTGTGCTGGCTCTAAACCTCATTTCAGGATCCACAGAATCACATAATTTCAGAGATGGGGAAGGCTCCATTAAGCTTCTAAAAGTGTACAAATACCTAAATGGTAGGCCAGCCTTTCTTTGAAGTCCTTCAGGGTCCACAAAGTCCCAAGGCAGCCCATCTTACTTTGGCATGGCTCTAACTGATGAAATAATGTGTTTTATTTTTCCTTGATACCAATACTAAATATAACTCTTTGCAATTTCAACACTTCACTTGTAGTTCTGCCTTCTTCAGCAAAGCAGAATGTATCTAACACCTCTTTGATTGAATATCATTTTAAATATTTAGAAGAAACCAACCTGTCCTCCCAATGCCCAAACCCACCTTCCCATTTGCAAGCTAAGTATCCCCAATTAGACAACCCTACACCCATAGGATATGAACTCACTTCACCATTCTGATTGTCTTCATCTGGACATTTTTGAGGTAATTGATGTGCTTCCTAAAACATGGTTCACAGAACTAAATACAACACTCTAGATCACAAGGTCTTATATGGTTCTGCTATTTATAATTTGTGTGCTTTTAGCCATGAAAATTCCCTTCTCTGTACTTCCATTTCCTTATCTGTCAAAAGAGAGAATTGGACTAGGCATCCCTTCTGGCTTGTGATCTTAGGACTTTTCATCCAGATCTTATTTTTTTCTCTCTCTCTCTTTTATTTTTTAGTTTACATCATTCATTTTCACAAGATCTTGAGTTACAAATTTTCTCCCCATTTTTCCTTTACCCACCACCCCAAAACAGTGATCCTACTGAATATCCCCTCCCCCAATCTGCTCTACCCCATATCTTCCCCCATCCCCCTGTGACTTTCCAGTAGGGCATGATGGATCTCTATGCCCCAGTGTCAATGTATCTTATTTCCCAGTTACATGTAAAATAATTATATATATATATATATATATATATATATATATATATGTGTGTGTGTGTGTGTGTGTGTGTGTGTGTATGTGTGTGTGTGTTTAAACATTTGATTTTAAAACTTTGAATTCCAGATTCTTTCCCTTCCTCCCTTGTCACCCACACTTACTGGGAAGATAAGCAATTCAATATAGGTTGTACATGTGTAGCTATCCAAAATACTTCCATAGTGATATATTGTGAAAGACTGACTATATTTCCCTCCATCCTATCCAACCCCACTTGTTCTTTTCTCTACTTTGATCCTGTCCCTTTTCAAAAGTGAGTGCTTGCAACTTCCCTCCCTCCCAGGCTGCCCTCCCTTCCATCATCCCCCCTCTTATTCCCTTCCCCCCTACTCTCCTGTAAGGTGAGATACCCTATTTAGTGCATATGTCATACCCTTCCTAAGCCAAATTCAGTGTAAATAAGGTTAACTCATTACCTTTTGCCTTCCTGTTCTTCCCCTCCATTGTAACAGTTTTCCCTTGCCTCTTCTATATGAGATAACTTACCCCATTCTATCTGTCCCCATCTCCTCTCATTATATTCCTCTCTCACCTCTTCATTTCACCTTTTATCATCCCTTCTGATTAAATTGGTCCTGTGCCCTCTGTCTATGTATACCTGTACACATATATACACACTCACATATGTATTCATATGCCCATATACCCTCCTGTATAGACATATATATGTATGTATAAATATATATATTAAATAAAATACATATATATGTGTGTGTATATATACATATATATATACACATTTCTATTCCCTTCAACTATTCTCATACTGAGAAAAGTTTCATAAGTTACAATTATCATTTTTCCATGTAGGAATATAATAGTTCAACTTTGATAAGTTCCTTATGATTTCTTTTCCCTGTTTACCTTCTCATGCTTCTCTTGCTTCTTGTATCCAAATGTCAAATTTTCTATTCAACTCTGGTTTTTTCATCAAGAATGCTTGAAAGTCTTCTATTCCATTGAATGACCATATTTTCCCCTGAAACCTGATACTCAGTTTTGCTGGGTAGGTGATTCTTGGTTTTAATCCCAGCTCCTTTGACCTCCGGATATCATATTCCAAGCCCTTCGGTCCCTCAGTGTAGAAGCTGCCAGATTCAGTGTTCTCCTGACTGTGTTTCCACAATATTCAAATTTTTTCTTCCTGGCTGCTATTAATATTTTCTCCTTGATCTGGGAACTCTAGAAACTAGCTATAATATTCCTAGGAGTTTTCTTTTTGAGATCTTTTTCAGGAGGTGATGGGTGGATTCTTTCAACCTCTATTTTGCACTCTGGTTCTAAAACATCAAGGCAATTGTCCTTGAGAATTTCTTGAAGGATCATTTCTAGGTTCTTTTTTTGATTATGGCTTTCATGTAGTCCAATAATTTTTAAATTATATCTCCTGTATCTATTTTCCAGGTCAGTGGTTCTTCCAATGAGATATTTCACATTGCCCTCTATCATTTCATTTGCTTGAATGTGTTTAATAGTATCTTGATTTCTCATAAAGTCACTAGCTTCCATTTGCTCCAATATAATTCTGAAGGAGTTATTTTCTTCAGTGAGCATTTGAGATTCTTTTTCCATCTGGCAAATTTGGATTTTTAAGGCATTCTTCTCCTCATTGCCTTTTTGAGCCTCTTTTGCCATTTGTGTTAGACGATTTTTTAAGATGTTATTTTCTTCAGTCAGTTTGTTGACTCTCATTTCATAATTTTCTTGCATCATTCTCATTTCTATTCCCAATTTTTCCTCTACTTCTCTTATTTGATTTTTTAAATCCTTCTTAAGCTACTCTATGGCCTGTAAGCAGCTTATTCTTTTCTTGGAAGCTTCTGGTGCAGGAATTCTGACTTTGATGTCTTCCTCCTGTTCCATGCTTTGATCCTTTTTGTCCAGAAAATAGGAGTCTAATGTCGGATTGCTATATTTGCTTTGTTCCTTTGCTTGCTCATGTTGCCACTCAATTACTTGACTTTTGAGCCTTTTGCCACAGTAGAACTCTGCTACCAGAGAGGGGAGCTTTGTCCTAATCGCTGGGGTTTTCACACTGCTGGAGTTATTAGTGGGGTGCCCTCTCTGAAGCCTCCACATGCTCTGGCAAACTGGTCATACACACACAAAGACCTCCCCCCAAGACAACAATTCAGATCCAAGTAGGTTAAAGCAAGAGTGATTACCCCTCAGACTGGTTGTTTGGTCCCCCTACAATCTTCAGGCCAGCAATGAAGCAGCAATGGTGGCACCTGCACAGCCGTGGTGTCTCAGCTGCTTCTCCCTCCAAGGGGTAAAAGCCTGACTGCACTCCCAAATTCCTGGTTCCCAAAGTCCACACTGCACTGACCTTGCACTTTGTCCTGAGCATCTATGGGTTGATAATTTTGTAAACCTTCACAGCTGCTGGTGATCCGAAGTTCCTCCAGATGGGGGCTGGTTGTGGCCACCCTGAGGCTAAAACCTCTGGCTCTCATGGGGCTGGGCCCAGCTCCCAGAGTGCTGTGCTGGCTCCTTCCTTCTGGTATGCCGGACTGTCTTCAGTAGGAAGTTAGCTTCTCTTTGTCATTTGGTGGGTTCTGTATCTTCAAAATTTGTTTAGAGTTATTTTTTACATGAATTGGAGGAGGTGGGAGAGGGAGCCTCTCAGAGGTCCTGTTTCAACTCTGCCATCTTGGCTCTACCCCCATTATCCAGATCTTGAACCAACCAGTTAGATGTTGTCCAAAAAGTTTTCAGAGCTCTTTATGAGCCACAGACCATATTCTGAGGTTCAGTTACATTGATCATGGGAGTAAAAGAGGGAATTTTGTGTCCTGGACCCCTTTGGAAGTCTGGTTGATCCTTAATTCCAAAAATGTTTTTAAATGCATAAACAAATTGCATGGCATTACAAAGGAAGCCAGTCACCTTGAAGTAGTTATCAATTTTTAAAAAAAGATCACAGACCCCAGATTAAGAACCTCCATAGTCAAGATCTAATGAGATCAAGGCAGAGTCTAAGAAGACAATTCTTTATTCCTTCCTCAGTACCCTGGCTCTCAATGTAACCCAGGACTACACTGGATTTATAGGCTGTCCTATGACCCTGTTGACTCATACCAGCTTTCAGTTTACTCAGTCCCTAATGTTGTATTGCTGATTTTGAGTTTGTGAATCCAAGTAATTCACCTGGAACAAGAAATTTCAGCTTTTGGATCCAGTAGTTGCTAAACCTGCCAAAATTCTGTCACTTGATAGAAGGTGAGATTTTATAGGGTTACATCTGTCTGCCAGTCCCTATTGACTGAGTGTCTATTTTTGCAAGGTAGCGTGTAGCCCCAGGATGTATATTGGAATATCAATAAACATAAAACCTCATCCCTACTCTATCTGAGAAGATGAGATATATCTATGGAAAGTGAAATCAATAATAAAAGGTTAAATCACAATATAAGACAACAGGGCAAGAGAGATGACAAGGAAGGATGTGATTCACTGCCAGATGAGGAGCATAGATTATAAATGCTGAGTTCAGAGGAAGGAGATATCACTGAGTCCTGAAGTGCTTTAGGATGATGCCATGGAAGAGGTGATGAGTCTCAGGGGATGACTGTGATATGAACAGGAAAAAGCAGGAAGGGAGAGGAGGGAAGGAGGGCATTCCGAATAGAAGAAGAGGAGACCCAACTCAAATGGCAAGAGATAAGCTAGAAAATGGTGGATTCAGAATGCAATAGGAAGTTCAATTTGATTGGAATAGAAGGTTCTTTCTTGCAGGGGATGATGGAAGATGAAGATGAGAAAGGTCATGTAGGATCTAATTACAGATGGCCTTGAATACCAGAACATGTAGTTAGACTTTATCCAATATCCATTAGGGAACCATTGAAAGCCATCAAACATTTTTGCATAGTGAACTGACATGAAATAATAGTCTGATAGGAAGAGTAATATCAGGGCATCCAGTAAAATGGCCCCAAAGGGCAGAGAGCACAACTGTGGTCGGTGACAGCAGCCATGACTTTGAGTGTCTTACCCGAACGAAGCATAACTCCTCTTTTCAAAAATGCAGAACTTGCTTTGAATTCCTTGAATGTGGAACAGTAGAATAAACATTAGAATAGAAGTCAAGGCTCTGCTCTTTATCACGTGGGCTTTTATCCTGGACAATTCCCTTCTCTGTACCTTCGTTTCCTTAACTATCAAAGGAGGGAGTTGTACTAGGCGTGCCTTCTAGATTGTGACGTTCATCCAGACCTTGAACCAACCAGTTCTATATTTTTTATAAAGTGTCTAGGGCTCTTTATGAGGGATAGACCATATATTGAGATATAATTACATCAATCAAGGGAGAATTTAAACTTTACACTTTGACAATATTTTATTGCAATAAAGGAGAAATGTCTCACTGTTGACATTTTGCTAATTCATCATTGCCCACCCCGATGGTCTCTGTGGCCAGATCTGCTTTCCTGTAGCCAAGAGAAATAGGGCTGTATGACCAACTGGAAAAATTTTCCAGAAGCTTGGCCACAATTCACCCATGAATTCAGCTAGCTGCCCAGGCTGGGCTCTGAATGTCTTTGTCAAGGTGGCCCTTGCATGTGCTTGGCTCATTATCTTCTTCAGATGGTTCTGAAGCGTCAGTTGCATTCCATGCTGAGTCCAAGAATTTTGGGAACAGTATCATGTTATATCATGTTATTCATTAAGTAAGATGCTATTTATGATGCACTTGAGGCTTCTATGATCAAGATGAAAAAGCTATAATCATGTCTAAAGGTCAGGTTATGGATTCAAGAGGAAAAATACTCCATGGCTCTTATTGACAGGGAACTTAAGAAATTATAATCCATCGATGTTAAAGCAGATAGTACAGCAAGTATGTGTGCCACCTGTGATGTGGTCTCCTGGGTCCATTCCAGGTTATAGGCAATGGCACAGCACACTGAAGTGCAGTCAGGTACTGGCCTGCACCTAAGCTCTGGGAATGCAAAGACAAAATGTTGCCTTTGTAAAAGCCCTTTACAGCCTCGTCTCCTCCTGCCTTTCCCTTCTTCCTACACCTTTCTCCCCTTCATGTACTCTGATCTGTTTACACTGGCCTTCTGGCTGTTCTTCACACAAGATGTTCCATCTCCAGTTCTGGCCATTTTCACTACATCTCCCCATGGGTGGAAGTCGCTCCTCCTCTTCTCTGACTCTTGCTTGCTTGCATCAAGTCTCAGCTAGAATCTCCCCTCTCCCAATCTCCCCTCAATGCTACTGCTTTCCCCTGAGATTGTGCTCTGTTTGTTCATCTTTAGTTGTTTGTATGTTGTCTAACATGAGATTGTGAGCTCCTTGAGGGAAGGAAGGGACTTTATTTATTTGTGTTTGCTTTATTTCTTTATTATTTTTATTAATGCCTTCTTCAATAGATGTGTTCATTTATTTATATCCCCAGCATTTACCACAATGCCAGGCACAGAGGAGGCCCTTAAAAATTCTTTTTGACATGACTTGACAAAATAAAAATGTTTCCTGCCCTCAAGGAGTTATATTCTATTGGGATAAAAAGCAAAATATGTAAACAAAAAAAATGCCCTCTGTCCATTTCCTTCACCCTCTCATCTCCCACTCACCTCTCAGTCCCACTCTCCCATTTCACTTTTCTCGATATCATGGGTCAGAGCTGCTCTAGGTTTCCTGCCCTGGGAAAGGGATTAGATGAGGTAGGAGTAAAGAGGAAGTGCATCCTAGATAAAGGGGAGAATTTGTGAAAAGATATAGAGGCAAGAAATGGAAATTCCCAAGCAATTGTTTTAATTGAATGTGTTAGAAATGATTGATCCTGGCGTTTCTGACTCTGAGCCAAATACTGTTGGAAAAAAATAAGGAAATCATCAGATTGGACAGGCTTAACTTCCACATTGAATTTTATTCAACTCTGATGTGATTCCGGCTCAGCTGGGCAGCAATTTTATTTGCTTGGTTTCAAAGAATCAGAAAAAGTAAACATGGATGTGTGATGCAATGGTGAGACTGTTCCACCTGGAGTCAGCAAACATGAAGTTGAACTCAGCATATATGTATGACTTACCGACTATGTGTTAGGTATTGGGAATTCAAATATTAAGAAAGAAATAGACTCTACCCTCAAGGAACTTACCTTCTGTTACTCTTCTGTGAACTCAAACAAATGAGTTACTTATGTTTTCTTGGCATCAGCTTCTTCATCTGTTTAAAAAAATGGTAGTAGGGCTGGGAGCTGGGGGCAGGGGGACAGCAAGTGTTGGAGTCAATTACCTGAAGATCCCTTCTATCTTTAAATCCTAAGGACTCAAAGCTGCTTTGGGGGTGGTATTTGTGATTGACTTTTAGGGAAATGTTCCTGTGCCTCTTGATTGATTCAGGAAACAGAGTCCAAATGGTATAAATCATGCTCAAAGTCAAATAAAAATTCATCTAGTAGAGTAAAAATGTCCATTTTGAGGAACTGTTTTATATGATCTCAGGTTCCTAGGATATAAAGTCCTTGAAGACAATGTCTAGCACATAGTAGGCATTTAATAAATGCTTATCAGGTGACTGGTTCTTTTTTGTTAATTTTGTATGCCTGGTGCCTAGAGTTTAATAAATGCTTGTTTAATCAATGTGTGAATTTTAAAGACAGAGGGGATTTTAAAGTCAACAAGTCAAGTCAGTAAGCATTTATTAGGCACCTACTAAATGCTCAGCACTAACAAATAATTTTTAAAAATGCTTAATGAAGCACTAGAAATACAAAGAAAGGCAAAATAACGAATCCTTGCTCTTAAGGAGCTCACATTCTACTGGGGAAACAGGACACAATGTGTTATATACAAACAAGATCAACTAGGTTAGTTTGGAGGTAATTACCAGAGGGAACTTTCAGGATCCCCAAGTCCTCCTTTCATAGACAAGGAAACTGAGGACCAGAAAGATGAAATCACTTGCTCAAGGGCATACAGATAAATGACTTTCACCACTGAAATGTAGTTCTTAGACCTCCAAATCGAGAGTTCTTCTCATTAAGTCACACACAATGGAGTCCATCTGTCCTAGGCAGTTCTGCTCACTTTCCCTAGACACTAAGAAGGTCCTTGTCTCCCTGGATCGCCTGCATAGTGGGCACTTAATAAATGCTAGTTAAATCAAATAGAATTGAAACCCAATGTGTCAGAGCATTTCCAAAGGTGAATTCCTTATTACATTTCCAGTGATACTTTAACACTCTGGGACATAAAGAAAAGCTAGATTGCGTGGACTGAATGTGTCACCATTTCATTCCCTCCTATTCTTAGTCTTTTGCAGGAAAGCTTTTTTCACCTGGGTGCCATTATAACTTTCAAACAAAGTGTGACCTTAAAAAAATCAAAGGGTTTCAAATGTTTATTGTTATCATTACTGTTAGGGCCGTTACCTCCATTTCCCCCTCCCCGACATCACTTTCTGTTAAGTAGCAATATCTCCCTGGGATGTAGAATTATACTGCCTTGCAAATAAGAGATTTTAATGGTCCCTGTTCTGTAAATAACCATTCCCACAGAAGTCCCTGCCCCTAAGGCCACATCCCTAAATATGGGAAATGGCTTAATCGATTATTATAATGGCATTCTGAACGTAAATTTGCTTTCAACAGAACTGCTTTCCATCACCAACACAATGCATCTCTTCCAAGAACAGGATTCTGTGGGTGCATTTGCTGATCCAAGGCCAAGTATAATATCCATATGACTTCTTCCACACATGGTAGCATCACACAGAAGAACCATACGGTTTACTGGAAGGGATTTGGGCTAAATACAGCCTTTAGTTTCCAAAGCTGCTCAAAGCCTCAGGTGAAACATTTTTTGTTTGTATGTTTTTCTACCTCACTCACCTGGCAATTAAGACCATGACTTCAGCCAAAGCTGGGACTATTCTGCATCCATTCTCTGCAATCACAGAAACAGAAAGTATGGCTTTACTAACAACTTTGCTAAAATGATATTCAAGGTAATTTGAAGGAGTCAGTACTTCAGTTGAATGTCAGGAGATAGGGCTTCCCTGAGGTGAAGATGACAAGAAATATCATTCCAGAAATGGGAGGCAGCTAGTGCCAAGACACAGGGGCAGATGCTATAGATAGTATGTTGTTTATAGTGAACACCAACTAGACCTGTTGGTCCAGAACATAGAATGTGGGAGAGGGAGTGATTTTCTTTTCATCCTCATGGAAAGATAGTTCTGGATCAGATTGTGAAGTGTTTTACTCATGAAATAGAGGATTTTGTATTTTTTCTTAGAGTGAGAAAGGAACAACCAAATCTTCTTGATCAGGGAAATGACACAGTCAGATCTATTCTTCAAGAATATTAATCTGTGTTAGGGGCGGCCAGGTGGCTCAGCGAGTAAGAGCACCAGCTCCAGTGTCGGGATGACCTGGATCAAATCCGGGCTCGGATACTCAGCACCACACCCAGAAATAACTGGCCGTGTAACCTTGAGCAAGTTACTTAACCCCAATTGCTTAAAAAAAAAGAATATTAATTTGTCAGGGACAGCTAGGTGGCACAGTGAATAGAGCACTGGCCCTGGAGTCAGGAGGACCTGAGTTCAAATCCTACCTCGGACACTTAAAACAAAAATCTAGCCATGTAGCCTTGGACAAGTCACTTACCCCAATTGCCCTCCAAAAAGCAAAAGAAAAGGAATATTAATTTGTCAAGTGTATGGAAGATAGAGTGGAAAGGTAAGAAACCAGATAGACACCTATTGCAATAGTCCTGATGACAGATGATGAACGCCTAAAGTAACAACTGCAAAAATAAATGACATTTATATAGCACTTCACCAATATTATCTCATTTTAGCCCCGCCACAATCCTAAATGCTGTTGTTAGCACCATTTAACAGATGAAGAAAGTTGAGTCAGACAAAGGTTAAGGGACTTGTCCAAGGTCACACAGCCAGTAGTTGTTTAAGGCTGGGTCTTTCCCACTTCAAGACCAACACTTAATCCACTGCACTGCCTGGTTGCAATTTGAGTGTAGGAAAGACAACAGATGAAAGAAATGTCATGGAAGTAGAATAAAGACTATTTTTCAACTGATTGAATCCTGAATGGAGAGAACAAAAAGTGGAAGAAGCGTTCCTAGGTTGGAATTCTAGATGATTTAAAGAATAATGATGCCCTTGGCATCATAGGAAAGTTAGAACAAGGGGTGGGTTTAGAGATTAAAAAACAACAACAATAATCAATTCTGTTTTCAACATATTGAGCTTGAGATGGCATACATGGAAATGTCCTGTGGGCAGCCAGAGATACAGACTCATGCCAAGGAGAGATGATATCATCTACATAGCCATATGTGTGAATCCTTGGGAACTAATGAGAGCATAGGAAAAAAAGAAAAAAAATGACTGATATATCTCCTTGGTCACAGAAGGCAGGACTTAAAACAATGGGTGGCAGTTGCAAAAAACAAAAAAAAGACTTTAAGATCAATGTAAGGAAATGCTTGCTAATATAACCCATAGGAGCTCCAAGACTCTTTTCCCACTTCCCTCTTATACTGGCAGGTTGAGTCCCCAGGTGTCAGTTCCTCTGAGATCTACGGATACCCATGAGAGGTGGTAGAATCTTATTGATTTGATTGACTCATGCTGTGTTCTCCCCAATAATAATGACCAGCTTCAGTTAGTGTCTTTCCTAAAACATTGGTTATCCCAGTGGTTAGTGCTCAAGTGTTATTGTGCCATTTTTCATATTGAAAGAATTGATTTTTTTTTCTTCTGAAAACTGCTTGTTCATATCTTTTAATCATTTATCAACTGAAAAATAGCTCTTCTTTTTTGACTCGTTTCCCTATATATTTAAGAAATGAGGATTTTATTAGAGAAATTGCTATAACAATTTCCCCCAGTTTCCTGTTTTCTTTCTAATTTTGGCTGAATTAGTTTTGTTTGTGCAAAAACTTTTTAATTTCATGAAATAAGAATTGTTCATTTTACTTCCCATGATCCTCTCTAACTTCTGTTTGGTCACAAGTTCTTCCCTTATGCATAGATCTGAGAGGTACATTTTTCATGCTCTCTAAATTTACTTATGATATCAGCCTTAATGTCTAAATTATTTATCCATTTTGATCATATCTTGATATATAGCATGAGACATTGGTCTACGCCTAGTTTCTGCCCAACTACTTTCCAGTTTTCCCAGCCATTTGTGTTAAATGAGTTCTTATACCAAAAGCTTGAATCTTTGGGTTTATCATTGTAGCAGCAAGTATCCCAGCATCCCCAGGATGGCTGCCAACACAGGTCCTTGGATCTGCTTTGATAAAGGAAAGCAACTCAAAATGGGTTAACAAGCTTACTTTAATCCTCAAACATATATCATTTACCTAGTTCAGGGGGAAAAGGTTAGCACCCCGAACTTCAGAGCATACAGACAGAATTATCAAGACAGAGAAACAGATCAAGTAGACAGGTTTCCAAACTGTCCAACCATTACATCCATACCAAATCAACATCTGGGTTTTTCAAAGCC
>NW_027185759.1:29452357-29470350 GCF_028583685.1 Petaurus breviceps papuanus
ATCAGGGATTATATAGCCTTCTCCTGGGTCAGAGAATGTAACCTTGACCCACTGCCCAAACACACAGCATCAAGGCGTGGGCATTCCTGAAAACCAAGCCTCCTGCCACAGGCTCCATGTGACCACATTCAGCTTATTAGGAGGAAGAGTATATTTTCAAACCAAGGAAGGTTCTCAGAGTCTCTTAAGTCTATCAAAGGGCCTAAGGGCAGGGAAGATCTTTAAATTTGCATTTCTATTACAATCATGCACTAGGTTGCTATGCTCATTTATTGCACTGTATTGTGTACCTAATCTATTTCACTGATCCTCCACTCTATTTTTTGACCAGTACCAGATTTTTTTTTGATGATTGCCACTTCAAAAATAGAGCTTAACATCTGGTACTGCTAGTTAGTTACCTTCACATTTTTTTTACTGATTCCCTTGATATTCCCTTGACCTTTTGTTCTTCCAAATGAATTTTGTTGTGTTTTTTTCCTAGCTCTACAAAATAATTCTTTGGTACTTTTATTAGCATGGAACTGAATAAATAAATTAACAGGAAGAATTGTCATTTATTATATTGGTTTGGCCTACCCACAAGCAATTGATATTCCTCAAGTTGGTTAATGTGTATTTATTTGTGTGAAAAGTGTGTTGTGATTATGTTAATATAGTCCCTGGATTTGTCTTGGCCAGTAGACTCCCAAGTATTTCATGTTGTCTGCATTTCTTTTAAATGGGATTGCTCTATCCTTTGGTACTGGGTTTTGTTGATGGTATATTAGAAATTCTGACGATTTATGTGGTTTCATTTATATCCTGCAACTTTGCTGAAGTTGTTCATTATTTCACCTAGTTTGTTTGTTTGGTGTTTTTTGTTTTGTTTTGTTTGTTTGTTTTTGCTGTGTTAGGAGTTCTGGGTGCTTTCAAGGTGGTATGATCTGGGAATATATTTAGTCCCTGCTCTCTTAGTCACTACTCTGTTCCTTACCCAGGAAGTGCCCCTGCTCTATGGGGATTGTAATTGATAATGCTCCTTAGGTTCCTTCCTCCCTTGTAATTGTCAATGATACTGTTCCCCAGGTCCCTGAACCCTTGAGACCAGAAGTGATGCTCTTGGGGGCGGCCAGGTAGCACAGCGAATAAGAGCACTGGCCCCAGAGTCGAGATGACCTGGGATCGAGTCCAGGCTCAGATACTTAGCATCCACCCAGAAACACCTGGTTGTGTAACCTTGAGCAAGTTACTTAACACTAATTGCTTAAAAAAAAATTAAAAAAGAAGTGATGCTGTCCCTAAGGGCTTCTGCCCCCTTGTGACTAAACATGCTCTTGAACTATGACCTAGAAGTAGGCATAAGCAATGGAGTTGTCAAACAGCATCTTGTCCTGTTTCTGGTGCTAACATAGGCGTTCTCTGTAATCCTTCTGACCAGTGACCAGTTTTGAGATTCCCCCAAACTGCTGTCACTTCTATCACCTCCTTTTGGTCCCACCACTGATGTTTCATTCATGTGGCTCCAGGCCAGCCTCCTCCCCCTCACCACAGATCTCTCTTTCCAATGTCCTTATGCTGTCTTGGGCTGGAAGGATGCCTCACTCTAGCTTTTTGTTAGCTCTGCCCCTCCAGAATTATATTGGAGACTTTATTTTAGAATGGTCTGAAGGGGATGTTGGGAGAGCTCAGCTGAGTGTTTTCTCTACTCCACAATCTTGACTCCACCCTCACCCTCAGGACCTTCCTATTCTGAAAGACTTGTATTCTAATGCCTCACAAAGGACCAGAGGAGTGATTTAGTGTCTAAAGATGCTGATTCTTTCTTTGGGGTTGGAACTTGTGTCTCTCCCTATTAAGTCAAAGAGAAATCCTTGCCCTTTGTATCACATTTGTACTCCAAAGTTAGGGAAGTGAAGTGATTTCCCCAAAGTCAAGTAGGTCATGGCATCATATGATTATTGCTGTTGAACTAGAATGGGCTTTAAGGGTCAATCTTGTCAAATCTCTTCACTTTACATATTCAAAAACTGAGGATAGGTTAGTAAAACTAACTAAAAATTAGTAAAAATTACTAGGTTAGTGTAGCAGCAAGCACCCCGGCTTCCCCAGGGTGTCTGCCCATACAGGTTCTTGGATCTGCTTTGATAAAGGAAAGCAACTCAAAATGGGTTAACAAGCTTACTTTAATCAGTCAGACCATATATCGTTTACCTTGTTCAGGGGAGAAAGGTCAGGCCCCCGAACTTCAAAATATACAGACAGAATTATCAAGACATTAACAGATCAAGTAGACAGCTTTCCAAACTGTCTAACCATTACATCCATACCCTTCTCCTGGCTCAGAGAATGTCAACCTTATTGACTCACTGGCCAATCAAGAAGTATCTACTGAAAAACAAGCCTCCCTCCCCAGGCTTCAGGTGCATTTTAGCCTAGGGGCAGGGAAGATCTTCCAAATTTGCATTCCCATTACAGTTACTAATTCACCCAAGGACATACTGATAATAAGGGGCATAGGCAGGAGATAAATCTAAGGTGTGTATACACACACATACTAACGCAATTGAAGGAGGATAGCAAGAATTAGATTTTTCATCAAAAAAATTTCCCCCACAATCTTTTTTATTGTAGAATTTATGTGTGTGTGTATATGTGTGTGTGTGTGTATATATATGCATATATATATATATATATATATATATATATATATATATATATAGTAGAATTCATAGAGTGTTTGTTAGCAAAGTGGCATACTATTATACAGGCATTGCACTGGAAATTGTAACTGATACTGATGGGGCAGGGGGAATTAACCCAACAGAATGACTGACAAATGACAAAAATTCAGTCCATGTTCATGTGTGTGTAGACTGGAACAGCCTGGGAGGCTTTAGCCAGTGGCATCATGAAAACCTCACTCTCTCGATGGACAGTCCCCCATGGATTATACGATGATTTTAGTTGATTTTACCTGACATCACCCTATGGTTTCCTTCAATGATAAGAAAATTGAAGCCCGCCCTTCACAGTTGGTCACAAATGGACTGAACCAAACAAAATCAAATGGCGAACTAATCCCCAAGTAAATTTAATGAAACTGATGTCCCAGAGGGCAGCACACTTCTGTAGGCAATGGTCTTATTTAATAAATTTCCCCCCTGCTCTCATGGTGCGTGCTGTATTTACAAAGACAAATTTAATTCATTGGGTTTACATTTCCTCTTCCCTTAGTTTGGCCACTAGGCACATGTGGTAAGGCCCATAACCAGGTATGTCAGTGCTGGGCAGAGAATAAACAATGTCACCCAGTCCTGCCCAGCTGCTATGGAAACAAGCATGCTTTTAACCAGGGTTTTCCTGGGCTGCAATTTATTCAGTAAGGAGACACAGAGAGCCCAGATCCTTTCTAAGGAGGCTAACATCCAAATAATGGTACCCACTCATTTTTTTATTCCATTTCAAAGTGAGATAATTTTTATTGTTATGTACCTTCTCTCTGCAGCTCCATATTTTTCTTGTGTGACATTCTTCTATTATGAATATTGTATTTTTTCACTACAAATATGAAAGAAAAAGACTGATAGAGGGGATAGAAAGAGAAAAGAGAAATAAATTGAGAGAGGAGAAAGAAAAAAAAGCAAAAATGGAAAGAGAAGAGAGGAATGGAGAGTGAAAAGATAGAGAACTATACAGAGAGATGGACAGAAAGAAGACAGGGAGAGCAAGTAAAGAGAGAGAGAGAAACAAAGAGAAATAAAGAGGAGAGAGAAGAAAAGAGGGAGGAAAGAGAAGAAAGAGGGAGAGAAAGGGAAGGAGGGCGAGAGGAAAGTAAAGAGGAAAAGACAAATTGCTATTATAAACTAATATACTGCAGCAAGCAGTAAATCTAAAATGATTCATAAAGTCAATTACAGACTCTGCTTAGGAACAATCAAATTAAACAAATTGTTATTCTGGATTGAAGATGGTGACTAGCTCAGAAGACAAGCTGCCAATTGGCTCAATGATACCTAATAAAATAAAGATGAGTCCCTAGTTCCCAAAGACTTACATTCATGTGTTAGGCTATCAGGAGCATTGAAACTTGTGATAGAGGAATGTGTGATTAAAAAAAATCCCCAAAGACATTTTAAAAGGCTCAGTCAGATACTTAATTTCTAAACTTTCAATTATTTATAATACTCTTTTGTATGCTTAAGAATAAAATAGCTTTGGCTCCCTTGGCTACATTCTTTTCCCTTCCATTTGGCAAAATCTGCTTTCCTTTGCTTCTGCAGATCATGCATTGAACTCCAACACTGGTCTGTGCAGGTCATTTTTTAAGTATCTCAACATTGATGTTAGTTTTACTACAGACTCTGCATGCCTTTGGGACTCTTCTTCCTATGTTCCTCTCCTCCACGCCCCTCCCTCCAAAAGGCCCACTCCAACACAGGCATATATTCAATCCATAGTTCTTAATTCTCTCTGACATATGCCCAACAGATAATTCAATTCAGCAAGCATTTATAAGACACCTATTCTTTGCCAAACACTGCTCGGTGCTCAATGTACATTGAAGAATTATAAAGTTCTAATGAACAGAAATGGATCCCATCCTTTTCCTAAATCACGATTTTGAAGTATGAAAAAGATTCAAATGAATATCTCTTCCCAACCAAAAATTGAAAGTCTCAGAGGACAGACAATGAAACAGCAGAGAAGTGGAGACTACTCCAATAGAATACAGCCTACATTAAGAGATATGGTGTATTCGATGCTTTACTTAATTTGTTTTTGTCACAAAGTTAGTTTCAACATAGGTCAGCTAGATGGATGCATTGGATAGTGATGAGCCTGGAATCAGGAAGGCTCATAATCTTCCTATGTTCAAATTCAGCCTCAAACACTTAATAGTTTTGTGACCCTGGGCAAGACACTTAACCCTGCTTGCCTCAGTTTCTTAATATGTCAAATGAGCCAGAGAAGGAAATGACCCCTACCCCAAGTATCTTTGCCAATAAAACCCCAAATGGGGTCATAAAGAGTGGGATATGACTTTAAATGATTGAACAACAACAGTTTCAATATAGAAGAAATGCTGGGAAGTAACTGTGATGTAAAGACAAAGTATCAAGAAAATGATTTTTACCTAAATGAGCTCCCATAGACCCTGTTATTGTTGTAAGTCAAAATGTCTGATTGAGAGGAAGCGTGCTTTAGGAGAGTCAAGAAGACGGAGTTCAAAACCTGCCTCGGACTCTTAGCTGTGTGACTCTGGACAAGTTACTTAATCTCTGACCACTTCCACTTGATCATCTGTGAAGTGAGTATGATTATACTTGCACTACTTATCTCATGAGGCTCCAATGATCACACGGTCATAGGTCATAGGACTGATAGGAGACCATCTGATCCAACGCCCACATTTTACAGATGAGGAAACTGAGACCCAGAGAGGTCAACTGGCGAGAGTCAAGACTCAAACCCAGACCCTCTGACTCTGAAACCAGCCATTTTTCCTCTGCTTGTCACAGGAGATCACACAAAGCATTTTATCAGCATTAAAACACCATCAAAATGCCAGTTACTGTAATCAAGGATCTAATCTGATTTTGGTTTCTTTATTTTGTCAGCAACAGCTATTGACCATCATTGTATCAGCAGATGGAATGTAACTTTCACCCATTCAGTTCTCACTGTGGTCATCAGAATTCTTTCTTTGCAGTACAGTTTGATAAAAATTAACAGCCGGGTGGCACCATAGTGTATAGGGCTCAGGACCTGGAGTCAGGAAGACCTGAGTTCATATTTGAACTCAAACACATTAGCTGTGTGACCCTGGGCAAGTCACTTAATCCTTTTTGCCTCTGTTTTCTCATCTGTAAAAATGAGCTGGATAAGAAAATGGCAAACCACTCCAATCTCTGCCAAGAGCCTATCACTCCCCCCCAAAAAAGGGGGGGACTGAACAACAACAAAACAATCAATAAAATGGACCCTTGGGTTTGCTTTAGCTATGAAATGCTCCCTTTTGCAGAAGGCAAACTACTTTAGGTTGAAGGATTTTCTTTTTTTTTTTATTTCCCTTTTCTTGTAAAATTGAGGCTTGATTTAGGGAGCGGCTCCCTAAGAAGTCAAATTGGCTCCAGCCCAGTCAACATGTGATTGGATGCTGCTGGAAAAGCATCTTGGCAGCATCTCTTCTAATTACAGGACTGTGAAAAGGGGTTCAAGAAAATCTCCATAAAAGGTGTAGCTGGCTCTGAAGCAGAGGCTCCAGCAAGCCAAGAGCAGCCGGGCTTTCATGTTCTCAACTCTGGAGCATAGGCTCCACATTTTCTCTTGGCAGAGCTCAGAGGAAGCAGAGGAGCTGGCAGGAAGAGACCCGCCACGTGTCCATAACTCAAAGGATGGGCAGCTTTGGGCCCGACGTGTGGAGAGCAGAAGGCAAAGACCCAGCTGCCTGATGGCTTGAGACCTTCCAGCTATGAGCTTTCAGAGCAGGGAGAGGTTCTGAAGTGACCACAGAGCCTAGGCACCTTCCACTTCCACAACCTGGGGTACTCAGCCTTCATGGGGACTTTCTTCTTCTAGAGGGTTGTGAGTCATTGAGTGCTTCAGAAACTAGACAATTCAACTGACACTATTCCTAAGCAAGCCCCCCACATGGTATAGAAGGGCTCAGAAAACACTGGTCATGGAATAACCACCCAGTGCCAGGAAGAAGGGATCAGGAAATGAAGGAAAATCTGGCTGCTAGCAGTGCCACTCACAGTAAACAAAGTTTGGATGGGCCAAGTCTTACTAACTTAAGTATAGAGATTCTCTCTCTCTCTCTCTCTCTCTCTCTCTCTCTCTCTCTCTTCTTTCTTTTTCTCTCTTCTTTTTCCTCTTTCTCTCTCTCTCTATTTCTCTTTTCTCTTTCTGTCTCTCTGTGTCTCTGTCTCTCTGTCTCTGTCTCTCTGTCTCTCTCTCTGTCTCTCTGTCTCTCTCTGTCTCTGTCTCTCTCCTAACTATAAACCTCAGGGTAGGATAATAGATTGAAAGCTGGATGTCTCTTTGTACATTATCTAATCTAGTTCCCTCATTTTTATAGATGAGGAAAGTGAGCTGAAATGGCATGCTGGAGACAAGTTCTGGAGAATGTGGCTTTTCTTCCTCCACTATCTTATGACCTACATGATCTCGGGCAAATCACTAAGTTATACAGGTCTCAGTTTCCTTGTCTGTACAACAAGGTTGGAAGAAATGGCCTCTAAGGTTCCTTCCAATTCTAAGTGTTGGGCGATTTTAGGAAACAAAGTACAACAGATTAGAAAGTCTCCCATTTACGTGGGTCATCAGAAGATCAAATCTCTGCTGCATCAAAAGAAATACTGACAGACACTTGCTGTATGCACAAAATATGGTCACCTACTGTCCTATCCTCTCCAACTTACCGAATTATACAAAACAGCTAAACCCTAAAGTATCCATTAAGCACCGTCCACATAGAGGACATATCCCTTGGCACTAAATGTACAAAAGCAGAAGGGAAAGTAGTATCTCTTCACAAGGAACTTCTATTTTATTGGATGGAGACAGCCGACTACAAATCAAGGGTGTCAGTTTAACAGCTGGCACTCTGGGGGAAAAGGTAGGCATGATACACTCAGTTTAATCTGTAGTAACACTTTCTTCATCACTTTCTTACCTACATAATCAACAAAACAATCCATGAAGCCCTGATTTGGGGCAGGTGCTAATTTCTGAGGTGTAAAATTTAAATAATCATCTCTCCGGAGCCTTTTTGAACTGGGTCTGACACACCCCTGTTCCAACATTCAAACAGACAAGTTTATACATCACAATTAAGGGAGGAAGATGTGTTGGGTACTTAAAATTACAGGGGTCCGGAAAAATTTCCTGTAAAAAGGGATACTTGAGTTGAACCTTGAAGGAAGCTAGGGACTCTACTGGGAGGGGGTAAGTGGATTCAAACTCCTAAGGTGCATAGTTGGGGAGGTGGAGGAATAAATGGAGTCAATCACTTTTGCTTGTTCACAGATTGTCCTTCCAGGTTTTGAGGTGCACTAAGGGGCAGGATCCTCGTGGGGTTTTAATGGAAAACAATGGGACATCCTCTGCCAGAGAGAAAAGATTAATTTCCACTGGGGAGTGGAAATAATAGTGAAGGCCAGAGCAGAAGCCAAGGAATGACCCAAATGCAGCTCAAGAAAATAGGGAGGGAAGAGTAAAACTTCACTCCCAAACCAGCCAAATAGAATCATTACGTGCTGGGTGTGGACTTCCTTGTTAAAGTTTGAGGACATGTGGACAAGGGATGCATCGTATGCCTTTCCAAGAGTCAACTTTCACACATTTCCAAAGTTATAGAGCAAAGCAGGCTTGTGAATTTAAAAAAAAAACTTTCCTTGGGGATTGGTGAGTGGCAAAGGAAGCCACGATCACCATAGATACAGATAAATACAGCTAGGAAGTGAGCAGATATTCACAAGGCATCTGGGTGTCCTAGAAAGGGCACTGGGCTTACTTTCAGAATCCTGCATTGGAATCCTGGCTCCATTATCTACAAGACTTTGGTAAATCACTGACCCTCTCTGGGTCTCCATTTTATGATTAGTGAAATGAGAGAGTTGGACTAGTCGCCTTCTGAGAGCCCTGACAGCCATGATCCTAAGTCATCAAACCTCTCAGCCTCAGTTTCCTCACTAGAAAATAATATTACTTGTCCTACCTTTTTGATAGGATTATTGTGAGAAAAGTACATTGGATGCTGTGAAACATAAACTTGAGATAAGTTGATGATTATAACTGATGTCATTTTAACAAATGGTATATGCATGACTGACAGTACTGATAACACTGGCACCTACTATGGACCAAGCACTGTGCTAAGCACCCCACCCTCACAACCACTCTGCGGGTAGGTGTCATTATTATTCCTACTTTACAGTTGAGGAAACTGAGGCAGAACAAGGTTAAGTGATTTACCCAAGTACACTCAGCTAGCATCTGAGGCCAGATTTGAACTGAGACTTCTTGACTCCAGTCCCGATGCACTGGCTGCCTTTCAAAAAGTAGTTTAGTTTTACTGGCTTTAGAGCTTTAATTACAAAAAGCTCATTAGGTTTGAGACTTAAAAGTTACTTCTCTTTACATATGAATACACATGTGCATGCTCATATACATGCATGTGGAAAAATGCTATGTGGGATAGTGATTCCAGAGAACTTATGATGAAACCTATTTCTCTGCTCTCCTTTGAGAGGTGGTGAACTGTGGGTTTGAATGTGGCATACAATGTCAGCCATGGTTGACTTGTCAGTTTGTTTTTGCTTGATGGTTTTTTTCTCCTACAAAGGAGGAGTGTGTGTGTGTGTGTGTGTGTGTGTGTGTGGAGCCATTAGGAAATGATTGATTTTACTTCATAATAACTTAAGAAATAAGAAATATATCTCACCATAAAGTAAGTTCATCAATATATGTTTTTTTAAGCAAAAATTATGCTGGGAAATTTCATCATCTTTAGCTTCAAAGTTAAAATAGACAAAGATGTCATTTGGATAGTTTAAAGGATCATGAGTTGGAGGGGGTGGAGGCTGGATTTGATGACTTTTAACTTTCAATTCAAAATCTCTAATCCTATGATCCTCTAAATTTTGTAGATGGTCTTTGAGCGTTTAAATATCATGAGTCCCATAGAACTTCAAATTCCTAAATGTTATGTTGGATATATAGAGATTTGCACATAGCACCAATCAGAAAGTCATTAACATTACTTCATGGGATATGGGCAATCAAGCTGAAATTACACTTTGCTTGAAGGGGTCAGCATTAGCTCACAGTTTAACATTGCACTGGTGTAGAAAAATTGTTCAGCACATGTGACAGCACATATGTACAAGCAGTGTGTGTATCTTGCCGGTGAAATACAGGGATGTTTGCTACTATTGGCCATTGTATTTCCACTTGAACCATTGAATCTCCACTCCAGCTACACTCTGACCAGAGTGCGAGAGTGCCATCGGGTCAAATGCCGGATTTCCCCGTTCACAAGCTGTGTGACCTTGAACAAATCCCCCCCTCAACTTTTGGGACTTCCATTTCTTTATGCATAAAATTAGCCCATCGAGTTAGGATCGAATACTTGAACATCTTGTCTATGCTGTAGCCAATTTGGTCTATTTCATGATCCCTGAATGCGACATTCCATCTCCTGGCTCTGTGACTTTGAACACAGAATGCTCTCCCTCACACCTCTGTTTCTAGGAATCCCAAGTTAACTTCAAGACTCATCTCAGATACTACAGAGGGACTTCCCTTATGTTATAATCCCACCTGACCCTTAAATCACCCAATATTTGCTTCGGGTATATTCTGTATTAATTTAGCTGTACCCATATCTCCCACCGACCCTAGGTAGAATATAAGGTATTGATGAACATCCTGATTTTTGTCTTTGTATTCCCAGCACCTGACACATTGCCTGGCAGTCAACAAACATCTATAAAGATTTATTTGATTTAATAAGGGGGGAGAATGAAAAGGAGAAGTAAGAGAAGGGGGAGAGAAGGAGGAAAAGGAGGAAGAAGAGGAGGAGGAAGAGGAGGAGGAGGAAGGGGAGGATTAGCTGCTGTCATTGGAACTAAATCATAAGAGAAGGTATCACTGCCCAAGAAAAAGTATGTCAACGTTGATTGGGATCCAAGGAAGTACTTTCTAATGATAGCAAGAGAATACTAATAAGAAAAGTGGGTCTGTCTTTTGAAATAATCCATTTTGATACTTAAGATGGAAAAGAAAGAATCTGAGGAAAATCTCTGTAAGTAGGGATATGTTATGTAAATATGCTGTCAGAAAGCTATTGAGAACTAAAGGAAGCTGGGGACCATGGGTAAGTTACAATGGAGTGCTGATATCTTATGGAGGTAGGAAATGGGAAACAGGTTGGGAAGTGATTTGTTTTTCTTTTATGGCACAAAATAATCCAATAGCCATAGGAAGAAAAAAAATGTCTTTAACTTATAGAATTCTGTCTCATACTGAGCTTTCTTTATCCATAATTGTCAGGAGTTGAAGGGGGAACAGTCTTAGGGAAGAGGAGAAAGAAAGGAGCATTGTGTTTGCACCTGTAAATAAAGTCTGTAATTCAGGGAGAGAATCAAAATCACAGGATTGAATAAAGATGGGAACTGCCCCAGACGATCTATAGGATGATTGGGATTTACCTTTCTCCTCTCCCTCCCCACCACAAGTCCAGGCTTATTTTTCTTCCTGAGACTTATAAGATAGTAAGAAGCCTGATTTAGAATAGGGGTTCTTACCTTGCCTTTTTCTTTTTTACCATTATGACAACTATGTTTCAATAGAATTTGTTTCCTTTTTAATGCTATGAATTTTATTTTATGCATTCATAAACATAGAGTTGAAAGAAGGGGTTGGTTCATATGTTTCTCAAAACCACCCAAAGGTTGTGTAACACAGAAGAAGGTTAAGAAATTCCTATATATAGGGAAGCTCTTTTTAAAAAAAAAAAACTTTAAAAATAGTTTGATAGCTGTTATTTTAATGTATTAGTTTCCTTTGTAATTCTAAGTATCTTGCATTTAAATACATAATTTAGAGAAGGGGTCCATAGATTTCACTACACTGCCAAGGGGGTTCACGATATTAAAATAGTTAAAATCCTTCATTTAGGAGAATTGTAGAAACCACTAGGTATGTAATGAGGCAAATGGGTGTAGAGGGAGAATGGTAACTGTTGAAAATGAGAGGCGAGGCGAGGCGAGGGGGGGGGAGGAGAGGGTAAGGGAGGGGAGAGGAGGGGAGGGCAGGGGAGGAGAGGACTATACTCACTTGTAACAACAGAGGGTAAAGACAATACTTAACAGGAGCCTATCATATTTAGATCTCTGAGGACATAGAGAGTAATGCTTCTTCATTCGAGGGTTCATTTTCCTCCTTTAAATAATACTTTTATAATACAGTGAACTCTGCACACACAAGTGAGAAGTCAGTTTCCACTGACTGAAGTCAGTCACTGCTGAAGAGGTGTCCAGGTGGCACAGTGGATAGAGTACTAAACCTGAAGTCAGGAAGGTTCATCTTCTTGAGTTCCAATCTGGTCTCAAACACTTACTAGCTGTGTAACCCCAGACAAGTCATTTAACTCTGTTTGCCTCAGCTTCCTTATCTGTAAAATGAACTGAAGAACAAAATGGAAAACCACTCCAGTATCTCTGCCAAGAAAACCCCAAATTGGATCTCAAAGATTGAAAAACAACTGAATAGCAAAAACCAAAATCATGGAGACATTTTTCCTGGTTTTTAGTATAGAATAATTTGAGCCAGAAAAAAGTGAGGAAACCATTTCTGCAGTGTGCCTGGGCCCTGGCAGTTATGGAGTACAGCAGAGAGAGCTGTGCAACAGGGATGATCTATAGACAGAAAGTGGAAGGCAGAGGGTTGGGGAGGAGAAAACATGTGCAGCGCCTCAGCCAAAGGAGATGATATTTTAGTTGAATTTTGAAAGATGAGTAGTAGGGGGACAGATAGAACCTAAAGCTATTTTTCTAGCAGAAAATGATAATTGCCAGCCATCTGATTCGTCTAGAATGTAGGGCTGTATGAAGGGGAATCATTAGTGATAAAGTTGGAAAAGTAGATTGTGGATATGATGAATGGCTGATGTGCTCCCTAATGAAGGTGTCTGGTCATTTGATAGGTGGTCTATATCCAATAGAAAGTCATGCCTCAACCCCCTGCACTGGACCAGGGATGGAACTCTCCAAATATGTTGGGACAAGGAAAAAGTAGACCCACAAATGTAGGGCTACTTCCACTGCTGGGAAGGAATCTCAACACTTGATGATTCCCTTGTTTGTACTGAGTTAGCATCATGATAGAAAATGCATACCTAGAAATAAAAAAAAGTAAATTTAGGAAAGGTGTAAGAAAAGGAAGTGTGGCTGGGTGGATGAAAAGAAGGAATTGGAATGTCAGAGGTACATGGCAAATGCCCTCACTGTTCTCCTTCATTGAATGAACACAAAAAAAGAACCTTCAAAGATAGTTTCGGAACAAGCAGCCTAATTCTCCTTGATTCCTACTGAAATAACGAGAAGTCTCATGATTACATTTCTAGAAGTACAGTTAAAGGAGTGCTGGACTTGGTCACCAAAGACCCAAGTTGAAACCTTGACTCCTCTTCTCCTCCAGACATCAGCCTTGGAGAATGGAGATGGAGAGGTTCCCCAAGCACATTCTCAGGTGTGGGGAATCTAAATCAGCTCACCTGGGGCCGATGCACACGGCTCCAGATTAGATGAATTGCCTTGCCTTTCTGCTACAGTGATCAGAAAGAGGATAGCAGAAGCGATCAGAACCACAGTTCTGGATCTCATTGCTCTAGATGCTGCTTTTAATAACACTTTAGGTTTGCAAAGTTCTTTTCCTACATCATCCTATGTGATACACAAGTAACTTCAACTCACTGCTCCCAATTTTTCTAGGAATAAAAGGCAGAAGAATATTCCTCTTTGCTGTTGGACCAACCCAGCAGGAGATACACAGATTTATCCAATATGCCCATTGGGAGTATAAATACCAATCACAGGAAAGGGAATTTCCCCCAGTCACTTAGCCCTATACAGGCATCTTAGCTGTGACAGCACCCAGATTCCCTACCTTACAATAAATTCTTTCAGGCTAACAGATATATGAGTAGAGTCACAGTGCCAGCAGCAGAAACATCTTAAAGGTTCATAAAAGATCAATTTTACCTCCTCCAACTCAGAGAATTCTTTACTTGGGTAGAGTCTCCCAACCCAGTCTCCACTCACCATGTCTTCTACTCACACCCTCAATCTACCTTGATCTCTCTTGTCTAACAAGCATTCCATTGCCTATAATTGCCCTGAGTGGCTATATTTCTTAGTGTAGGGCATCCTGCCACTTCAGGGAATTCCCCAGTTGTTAGTGGCTGTAATTTCTTCCTACAGGGCATCCTGCCACCTCAAGAGATTCACCAGTTGTTAACCTTGATTAGCTTACATTGTTGTCACTTATAAGCTGTGTAACCTTAGCCAAGATGCTTGATCGCTCTGATCCTCATTTTCCTCACCTGCAAAAGTAACACCTACACTATCTACCCTATTCATCATGCAGGTGATTACCAGGTTCAGTTCAGAACTATCCAGTCTATGGTGACCTGCAGGTGAAGGAATTTTATCCAACTGTAAACAATATGAGGTGGCAAAAGTGTCAATTCTTAGACTAATCAAGTTACAACATTGAAGAACAGTCCATTGGGAATTAAGCACTCCAGCATGATCAATTATAGCCAGTCATGGCATTATCTAGTTAGGATTCATGGAAAAGAGCACCTGAATTGCATAGCAATTCTAATACAAAGTAATGAGTCAAGAAAGACTTGGTTATCCCAAACAAGCCCTATGGGCCTCTACAGCAAGGGCTGCAGTACTTTGAACCATTACAGCAGGGACCTATATAATGCCCAGGCAACTATTTTGTTCTAGGTTTCAATGAGAACAGTTTCCTTGGTGGACTGCCATCCTTCTTGTTTTTGTTTTTGTTGTTGTTTTAAACAAAATAGTTTTATTTGCATATAGAGGGTTGGTGAGTAACATCAGAGAAATTCTCCTGCCTATTGCATCCTGCACTCACACGTTTCAAGGATTTGAGCTTTCATTGGGCCTCGTGTCCCATCCAGTGGAACAGATCATAATCCCTTGGTTGACCAATTTGGGGACTTGCTGCAGTTAGTAAACTATCAATGAACCTATTTCTATTCCTATTGACTTTGTGCTTGTGCTTAGACAACAACACAGTCTAATGCTGCTTATATAAAGGGCACTCTAATACGGTAGACCCTACCAGAGATTCCATCCAGCTGGTGTACTCTTAAGAACCCAGATTAGATACCAAGCCATGTGTAGCATGCAAGGAGGACTGTGATGAGGGATACAGAGGAAGGGGAAGGTTTACCTTCAATTTAATTTTACACCAAAAACAGTTCCTGTGCTCAAGGAGCTTACATTTTATTGGGAGATAATATATACACAAATAAGTCAGTACAAATCAATGTTATAAGAGACATAATGAATATCTGGGAGAACAGGAAAGGTCTCAAATAGAAATTGGTACCTAAGCTGTACCCTGGAAGAACCTAGAGAATTTAACAGATGAGGGAAGGAGGGAGAGCGTTTGAGGGATGGGTGGGGGATAGCTTGCTGCCTATATCTGATAGAATCTAAGCTGTTCAAGGACAGGCATTGCTGCCTGCCACATCTCCACATCCCCAGCATCTATCACAGAGCCTGGCACACAGTAGGTCCTTAATAAAAACCCACTACATTGACTTAAATCTCTAAGACAGCTGCCTGACCAAAGAGATTTGGTTCTCAATGGGAGTAACTTGAGCAAGACCAAAAATACCCAATGAGCCATCACTTTGAGTCTTTAAGCAACTGAGTGCCCAAGAACATGAAATGAGATGTTGTCTGGCTTCCAAAAACAGTGTAACATGTGGTTTTGCTCTTTTTTCAACAGGGTGCCCAGACGGCACTTATGGTCCTTACTGCCAAAAGATGTGTAAATGCATGAATGGAGGCCATTGTGACCCCCTGCTTGGCACCTGCGACTGCCCTCCTGGCTTCACTGGCACAAACTGTGGTCAGGGTAAGTCACTGGAAATGGTACTGGAGGGGTTAACTGCATCTTGCCAGGACAGCTTAGTCCCTTAGCCAAGGCCAACACTGAATGAGAGTCTTTAGGAGTTTCAGTTAGCAGAAAAAACAATGCCCTAGCTATTGTATTTGATAATTTACTGCAGTGCAAACAAACACACACTGACCCAAATCTCAGGGTGAGTATTCCTTTTGTCAGAACTTGATTTAAAGCTGGAGTCTGTGGAAGTCAGCCAAAGAGAGAGTTCTGGTCCCAGCACCTCCCACTCCCACAGAGCTGGGTCAGACTCAGGATTGGAAAATGAATTGGCCAAGATCCCACCCAACCAGGCTTGCTTGGGTTCAAAATTTCAAACTCATTTTCAAGATCTTATAGTTCTATTTCCCCAAAACAATTTCTCAGCTCAAAGGAAAGCAGTTCCAAAAAACTCTGAGACTTCAACTTGAGATGACTGAACAACCATTGACTTAAGTGTGAGTGGTCAGGGGCACACAGATCCAATTTCCCTAAAAATATGTTTGGGTTTTGAATGGACAAGGAAAGAGTTCACCAAAAGAAAAGTATGCCTTGCTAGATCTTAGGAGACCTAGCTGCAAAGGTTTGTGGGTTCTCATCCACAGCCTCTCTCACTTTGTTCCCTTTCTCTCTATTCACAAAGCCATCACACAAATTCAGAACCTTATTTCTTCTCTATTGTAATAGACTATTGCGATCTTCCCAACTGGTCTCCCTAACTCAATCTTCTCCCCTCTGCAATCCATCCTGCAAAAAACTACCAAGATGGTATTCCTAGAGTCCAAACTAGCCATGTCACTCTCTGATCACCACAGTTCAACAGCTCCCTATGACCCCGAGGATAAAATATCAACATTTCTAAGGTTCAAAACCCTTTATGATCTGACTCTCCTCTGTCTCAGCTGTGTTATTACACTTCATTCCCTCTTACACACTCTTCATTCCAGTCAAATTAGCACACTAGCTGTACCCAAGGACAGAGTGCCAGACCTGGAATCATAAAAACCCGAGTTCCAATCCAACTTCAGATACTTGCTAACTGTGTGACCCTGGGCAAGACATTTAACTTCATTTGCCTTAGTTTCCTCATCTGTAAAATGAGCTAGAAAAGGAAATGGCAAATCCCTCCAGTATCTCTGCCAAGAAAGCCCCAAATGGGGTCACGATGAGTCAGACTTGACTGAAAAATGACTCAGCAACAAAGCTGTACACATCCCATCTCTCATCTCTTTACCCTGTGCTTCAAATATTCCCCTTTCTCACCTCCACCTCTTGTAATTCAATATCCCTTCTATGCTCAGCCAAGTGACACTTTTACTCCCACTAGGTTTTTCCTTGTGCCCCACAGTGAAAGAGTTCTCCTCTCATACCTGATATGTATTTACTTCAGAAAAACAGCCTGGTGTGGTAGCAAGCATATTTGTTGGTGTTGTTTGTATCCTGGCAACTATTGCAGTACTTATACTTAATAATAACAATAATATTAATTATAACGATGATGATGGTGATGATGATGAAATAAATGTTGGATTTTATTTATTTTTATTTAATGGAAGGGATTGAAAAATAACCAGCACATTTATGTGAATTATCCACAGCACATTTGGGGATACCGTCTCTGCATATCATGTTATAGTTACTTTGTAAGAAGTTAGTATGGCACAGTAGTTGAACCAAGGAACTTGAATTCTGATCCTACTTTCCGACCAGAACCAAGAAGACCTGGGTTTAGGTTCTCCCTCTGACACATGCTGGTTTTGGGACCTCCCACAACACTCCTAACCTCTCAGCACACTAGTCAGTGGTATCAAACTCAAGTAGAAAATGGGCCACTAAACGATGTGGATTGCCGTAAAAAAAAAAACACATATTAACATCATCCACATTCTACCGCATTTTTATTTCTTTTGTTCAATGTTTCCCAATTGCATTTTAATCTGGTTTGGCCACATTTGAGAGTGTCGCTCTGCCCCAGGGAACTCAAGAGATTATAGATTACCAACAAATTGTCAGTCTGCCTTGGTATAGGAAGTTTTCTCAACCAAGAGTTCTTGTACTAATGAAAACAGAGACTTTGTCCTGTATTTCATATTTAACTTCTCTGCTCACACTCTCACTCCCTCCACACAGGCTGTCAGTTCTTAGAGGGAAGGAAGTGATACCTGTTTATGTTCATATTTCCCACACCTGCCACATAGGAAGCACTAAACCAAACAGAAATTCTCTCTCGTTCTTTCTTTCTTTCTTTTTCTTTTTCTTTCTTTCTTTCTTTCTTTCTTTCTTTCTTTCTTTCTTTCTTT
>NW_027185759.1:29470360-29501440 GCF_028583685.1 Petaurus breviceps papuanus
CTTTCTTTCTTTCTTTCTTTCTTTCTTTCTTTCTTTCTTTCTTTCTTCCTTCCTTCCTTTTTTTTTTTTTTGCTTTTTGGAGGGTAATTGGGGTTAAGTGACTTGCGCAAGGTGACACAGCTAGTTTTTGTGTTAAGTGTCTGAGGTCATATTTGAACCCAGGTCCTTCTGACTCCGGGGCCGGTGCTCTATTCACTGTGCCACCTAGCAGCCCCAGAAAGTCATTTTCAATTTAACAAATATTCATTGTTTGAGCCTCTACTATGTACCAGGCAGTAATATGGACTCTATTCAGACAGTGTCTTATCTCCATTTAAGAAACCACATGGGAAGCAAAGACAATTATTTACCAACCCACAGGAATACAATATAAGCTGCCTGGAGGCAAGCATGTTTGTTGTTTTTTCATCTTTGTATCCTGGTAACCATTGGGGTATATTATACTGAATAGTAACAATACTAATAATTATTAGGATAAAAATAAATGGTTTTATTTTTAATTTAATGGAATGGATTGGAAAATAACCAGCACATTTCTCTGAATTATCCACAGCACATTTGGGGCTGATGTCTCTGCCACTGACATATCATGTTATATCTACTCTATCGGAAGTTAGTATGGCACGGTAGCTGAACCAAAGAACTTGAATTCTGGGCCTGCTCTTCTACCAGCCATCATGAGACCTTAGACAAGTCACATCAGGGCTTCATTTTCCTCATTTATCAGATGAGAGGGACTAGAGCATTGCTAAGGTCCTTCTTGGGCCAACATATGATGGCATTTGCCTTATAACCAAGTAAGTGGGCATGTTCCGGGCACAAGAACAAACACAACCCTAAAGAATATTTATCAGCCAATTTACAAAAAAAGAGCCAGTGAAAATAATTCTGAGCCCATAACTCCTACACATGCAGAGGGTTCTCTCCTCGGTTTCAGCAGTGAAGACCTGCTTACAATAAGATCCCATCTTGGTATTTGCACATGCAAGGTTGACTTCTAAGGAAACCATTTTGTGCTCAAGATTGAGAGCTGTAAAGGCCTTCAGTAGTCATTTAATCCAGTCCCCTCATTTTAGAGATGAAGAATCTGACACCCTTGGAGGTTAAATGAATGTCTCAAGGTCACAAAGGAAATAAGTGGTCAAGTCAGGATCTGACCTCTAAATTTGGTTCCAAATCCAGTGCTTTCTACACTAAAGAAGAATTGGGACCATTTGAGGTCCCTGATTTGCAAGAGAGATTTCTAATCAAAGTGTTTTGACACTACGCGTTTGCTTGGAAATTCCTAATGTCAACCCAAATTGCAATGAAAAAGTAAGCAAAGATTTGAACAATTTCTTTTCCTTTTGAAATCAACTCTTTTTAGACTCAAAGATAGAACTGAAGGCAAGTCAGAGAAGGCTGTTTGATTAAAAGAAGGGGCCTTGTATTACAAAGTTAAAAAAAAGTCCCCTGCCCCCCAAAATGTTTTTATGGGAAAAATCTGCTCATGTTGTTTTTTTCTGTATTTTGCCCTGAAAATCACTATGGGAGAAATTGTGCCCTGTTGTATTTCTGTGGACCAGGGCAAGGTGACCCAAAGACTGGATGGTGCCAGTGCCTACCTGGGCATAGTGGACCCAGCTGTCAGAAAGGCAAGAGGTCACCTTGTCTGTCTGGGGAATAACAAATATGAAACATAAAGGTAGCTTGGGAGCCAAGGAAAGTAAATACACTATTCTTATTTATAATTGGGGGAAAACCATGTTAAAATACTTGATCCTATGAAGCTGCACTTTAATTTTTAATTGAATTTTTAAAATATACTTTTGTTTTTACATCATTTACACTCCCTATTATACCCTTCTTCTCTCTTTCAGAGAGCAATCCCTTATAATGAAGAATAAAAAAGAGGTGAAGAAAATAGCTCATCAAGACCAATTAAAAATCAACCAACCAATAAACATTTATTAAGTACCTACTGTGTTCCAGGGTTTGTGATAAGCCTGTTGAAAGAGCCTGCCTTTAGTTACAGTGTTCCACACCCAAAGCTACTCATCTTTTCTTTTAGCAATACAATTTTTGTAATTTATTTATTTTTAGTTTTCAATATTCATTTTTTTTTAAAGCAATCGGGGTTAAGTTACTTGCTCAAGGTTACACGGCCAGTTATTTCTGGGTGTGGTGCTGAGTATCTGAGCCCGGATTTGATCCAGGTCATCCCAACACTGGAGCCGGTGCTCTTACTCGCTGAGCCACCTGGCTGCCCCTAAGAAATTGGGGTTAAGTAACTTGCTCAAGGTTACACAGCCAGGTGTTTCTGGGTGGGTGCTAAGTGTCTGAGCCCGGGATTCGATCTCCAGGTCTTCTCAAAACTGGAGCCAGTGCTCTTACTTGCTGTGCTACCTGGCCGCCCCTACAATATTCATTTCTGCAAGATTTTGAGTTATAGTTTTTTCTCTCCCCATATTTCCCCAAAATAGCAAGCCTACTGAATACCCCTTCCCCCAATCTGTTCTCTCTTATATCTTCCCCCTTCATCCCCCTAACTTTCTAGTAGGGCAACATGGGACTCTATACCCTAGTACCTGTATGTCTTATTTCCCAGTTGCATGTAAAAAAACAAAACAAACTTTTAAACATTTGTTTTTAAAACTTTGAGTTCCAGATGTTTTTTTTTCCTTCTTCCCTCCTCACCCAGACCCACTGGGAAGATAAGCAATTCAATATAGATTGTACATGTGTAGTTACCCACATCATTTCCATAGTAGTTACATTGTGGAAGACTAACTATATTACCCTCCATCCTATCCCACCCCCCACTAAATCTATTTTCTCCTTTGACCCTATCCCTTTTCAAAAATATTTGCTTCTACCTACCCTCTCCCCAATCTGTCCTCCCTTCTATCCTCCCCCCTTTTATGCTCTACCCCCTATTTTCCTGTAGGGTAAGATACCCTGCTGAGTGTGTATGTTATTCTGTCCTTAGGCCAAATTCAATGAGAATCAAGTTGTCCCATTCTCTCTCACCTTCCTGCTCTTCCCCTCCATTTTAACAGTTTATATGAGATAATTTACCCTAATCTATCACTCCCTTTCTTCTTCTCCCAATAAATTCCTCTCTCGCCTCTTAATTTTATTTTTAGATATTATTCCTTCATATTCAAGTCATCCTGTGCCCTCTATGTATACATAAACATACAAATGCCCACACTCACATATATATATATATATATATTTGTATAAGGATATATCCTCCTATACATACATATGTATACATACACACACACACATATATATTCCCTTCAACTATCTTCATACTGAAAAAAGTCACATGAGTTACAATTATCATTTTTCCATGTAGGAATGTAAATAGTTCAACCTGAATAAGTTCTTTATGATTTCTTTTTCCTGTTTACTGTCTCATCCTTCTCTTGCTTCTTGTATTTGAAAGTCAAATTTTCTGTTCAGCTCTGGTTTTTTCATCAAGAATGCTTGAATGTTCTCTGTCTCATTGAATTACCATATTTTTCCCTGTAGCATTATATTTAGTTTTGCTGGGTAGGTGATTCTTGGTTTTAGTCCTAGCTCCTTTGACCTCCAGAATATCATATTCCAAGCCCTTCAATCTCTTAATGTAGAAGCTGCTAGGTCTTGTGTTATCCTGATTGTGCTTCCACAATACTCAAATTGTTTCTTCCTGACTGCTTTCAGTATTTTCTTGTTGACCTTGGAACTCTAGAATTTGGCTATAATACTCCTAGGTGTTTTCTTTTGTGGATCTTTGTCAAGAGGTGATTGGTGAATTCTTTCAATTTCTATTTTGCCCTCTGGTTCCAGAATATCAGGGCAATTTTGCTTGAGAATTTCTTGAAAAATGTTGTCTAGTCTCTTTTTTTGATCATGGCTTTCAGGTAGTCCAATAATTTTTAAATTATCTCTCCTGGATCTATTTTCTAGGTCAGTGGTTTTTCCAATGAGATGTTTCACATTGCCTTCTATTTTTTCATTTGTTTGGATCTGTTGTCTAGTATCTTGATTTCTCATAAAGTCATTAGCTTCCAATTGCTCCAATAAAATTTTGAAGGAGTTATTCTCTTTAGTGACTTTTTGAAATTCCTTTTCTATCTGTCAAATTCGACTTTTTAAATTTCTCCTCATTGGCTTTTTGAGCCTCTTTTGCCATTTGAGCTAGTCTCTTTTTAAGGTATTATTTTCTTCATTCAGGTTATTGACTCTCTTTTCATGATTTTCTTGCATCATTCTCATTTCTCTTTCCAATTTTTCCTCCACTTCTCTTACTTGATTTTTAAAACCCTTCTTGAACTCCTCCATGGCCTGTAACTGATTCATATTGTTTCTGGAGGATTTTGGTGTAGGGGTTTTGACTTTGATGTCTTCCTCCCACTCCATGCCTTGATCCTTTTTGTCCCCCAAAAAAGGATTCTATTGTCTGTTTGTGCTTTGTTGCTTGCTCATATTGACAGCCAATTAGTTGACTTTTGAGCTTTTTGGCTCAGGAGAACTCTTTTTCCGAATGGAGAGAGCTATGTCCCAAATCACTGGGGTTTTTGCAGTTTTTGGATCTATTAGATGGGTGCCCTCGCTACAGACCCCACATGCTCTGGTTCACTGGTCACACACCCCAGGACAACCACCCAAGACTGCAATCCAGATCCAAGTAGGTCAAAGCAAGAGTGCTTAACTTCTGAATGGTCACTTGGTCCCCCTACAATCTGCAGGCCAGGAGCTCTTGATGCAGCAACACTGCTTATCACTCTGGGGGTAGCAGCCAGACCACACTCTTCTATCCTCCCCTGGAACAACCAAGTTCCACAATGACCTTTTACTTTGTCTTTGGCATTTATGGATTGAGAAGTCTGCTCTAGCCACCACTCCCCAGGGCCACCTGGGTCTAAAACCATGGCTCAGGCAGGACTGCCCTCAGCTCCCTGCAGGCTGCAATGGACCCTTCCTGTCCACCTGTCAGGCTTCCTTCAGTGGGAGATTTGTTTCTCTCTGTCACTTTGTGGGTTCAGTAGCTCTAAAGTTTGGTTAGAGTCATTTTTCACATGTATTGGAGGAGGTGGAAGTGGGAGCCATACAGAAGTCCCATTTCTACTCCGCCATCTTGGCTCTGCCCCCGGTTCCCCATCTTTTAAAATATATATATTATATATAGGAGAAAGAACCTCCATAGATGCCTTCTTTGGAACCAAGCTTGGTCTTTGTAATTTCACATGATTCAATTTCAATTGTTTTGCTATTATTATTCCTTCCACCTACATTGTATATGTCACTTTCCTGTTTCTGCTCGCTTCACTTTTCATCAAATCAGTCTCTCAATACTTGTCTATTTATTTCACATCCATCCTTTCTTACATCATAGTAATATCCCACTAAATTTATCCACAATAACTTGTTTAACTATCCCACATTTGCTTTATTATCAGTCATTTGCTACAATAAAAATAACATATAAGGAACCTTTCTTTTAACTATCCTCCTCCTTCCATATGGTTGTTCATAACTTGCAATTCTCTTTTTGAGAAGTTTCTATCTATTTATTATTTATCTGTTGGGGAATGGCATTTGGTCTTATTCATTCCTGTTAGTCGACTATTTATCTTGGGCATCAGTTTTTTTTTTATCAGAAATACTTGGTACAAAAATGTTTTTATCCCAGTCAACTATTACTCTTCTTTTCCTATTTGTATAATTTTGTTCATGAAAAACCTTTTCAATTACATGTAATCAGAATCAATCGTGTCCTTTGTAAACACCACTCTTTTCATCTATATATTTTATTTTAAAATTATTTTCAGTTGCAAATATATTCTTCTCATTCTCCTTGCCTTACCAAAGAACTATCCTTTGTAACTCAAAATAAGAAAGGAAGGGGGAAGTAATTCTACAAAATAAAATAATGCATCACCTAAGTCTGACAGCAGAGACAATACATTGAAGAGCCTATTACAAAAATCATAAATCTCATTTAACAGGAAATTACCATATAATAGTTTGGGTGCTATTTATAAAATTTTAAGTGGGTCCATGCATGCTAATTCTGTGGAGAGAAGCATGTACAACATGAGAGAGCAGTTACTACAGCCATTAGAGTTCATTTCAAACACTCCAAGAAGCTCATCCTGTGATTCTTGTCCACATCTTTCAGTAAATTCCCCCTCATGCACAATCAGTGGATAGAATATTTTCATCCGTTTCTTTGCTGCCTTGAATGATACAGCAAGGGAACATGTAAGTAAATTGATCTTCCCCCTTATTTTCTCCCAATGTCCTTACAACAAAATAGCATTGACTCTCTTGGGGACATCTCAAAATGTATCCCAAACACTACATGTTCAAAACAGAGATCATCATATTTTACCTCAGACAACCACATTCCTCCCAGTCACTTAGGGTTGCACCCTTGACCCCTTTACTCTCTTTTAGCCCATATATCTAAGATATTGACTGACTTTATCCTTTCTACCTTCACATCCCCTCCTTCTCTCTACTTCTCCAGGTCTGGCCCTCATCATCTATTATTATATCCTTCTATTTGGTCTACCTACCCTAACTCTCTCCCTACTCCAACACATCCTTCACTCAACCACCAACATGAATTTTCTAATATGGAGATTCACCCATGTAACTTCTACCTCCCCCACCTCGGTAAGCTCCAATGACTTCCTATTACTTTGGATAGACTAAGATATATACTTCTTAAGAGATTTTCATTAAAATCATTGGAGCTAATGTGATTACCAAGTGAGACAGAATAGAGTGAAAAGAGAATAGGGCCCAGGACAGAACCTGCAAGGTATTACAATGCTTTTCTTAAAGAAAGTACTTGTCATATACTGATGTAAAGCTTCTGAAGAATCCACAAGCCCTTACCTTTTTCATTCATTGATTCTCAGTCATGTTTACTAACATTTTTTGCCAACCCCACCTATAATCAATGTGACAATTTATATTGCTGAGATCATACCATACAATATAAGGAAAAGATGAAATTTTACTATATCTTATCAGGTCAACTATAATTAGTTACCAATATGGGAGTCATTTCTGAATGAGCTGTCATCATACATCCAGGTTAACTAGATAAAGCAAGGACCAAGATCAGCAACAAACTAGAAGAACAAAGATGAGAAGATGGGTACAATTTTAATGACTCCTATTTGACCCATTTAAATGAGCTATTGATGCTGAAGAATGGAAAATGGGTAAAATGAAAGAACTTTGACTCTGATGCAATCACTTCTGAGAGAAATTGAATCAACATTAAATAGTCACTCTTCAAAAGAGGCCAAGAGAACCCCCAAACTGTCTCAGCCAGGAAGCATTTGGACTTGCCAAGCTCAGAGTCATGGCAGCCAAAGTCAACACTACTTTAGAATGTAAACTCATTTGCAAAATGTTACAGAGGAGAATAGTATAACATTGCAAATGGTATCATCTCACAAACAGTGGAAAAAATGCATCTGAAGGAAAGTTTGGCTCAAGACCCAAATAAGCTACTTCATCCCAAGAACATTTATATGTGAAAATGAAAGGAAGATAAAAAGTAAACACAAAATGGGAGAAAGATTTCCTAATGTTTCTTTGTTCATGATGGACAATGATTGAATCATTACATTTGGACCCTAACACTTTAGCAATCGGTGTGTTTTACAAGGAAATGACACTAGCATATTTAAAAGACAAAGTCAGGAATAGAAGATAGCCCACACCGAGTAAACAGAGACTCCCTACTGGAAATAGTACAATTTTGAAGGTGACTCAGGATTGATTTTCATGATATCTAAAAACAAATGGGAAGAATTCAAATAATTATGGACTTGTTATTACCACCAGGAAGAGATAGTTCTGAAGACTGGTGACTGTGCACCCATTTAATTGTTTATATTCTTATAAGTAGCCTTCTGAGAATGACAATTCATATGTAGCCCAATCTAACCTAACATACATTTATTAAACACCATTTATCTAAGATCAGGGGACACAAAGTCATTTTTAGTTGTTTTTAAAATGGACCATTGATGTCACTGGTACAGGGAACTTTCAATGAGAAAACTACAGACTATGAAAAAACAATTAACCTCAAACAGGTTACATTATCCTGCATGACAACAACAGAAACTTATAGTCTGGACTTACATTTGCAAGGTTCAGTTGGGAGTGGGAGAGATTCTCATAAATCATTGTCATTGATTCACATCTCCACCCAGAGTTTAGACCAGAAACACCAGAATTTGGTTCATTTGGCCCCTACCCATGGGCCTCCCTTAGAGACATCATAATATTTGTGCTTTTAGGTTTCAACTGATGTGAGTAAATGGTCCTTAGGTTTCCATTGTAAGCACTCAAGTTAATAATATCTATCAGATTCGTGACTGTCTTTATTCCACCATACAGAACATAAGGGACTCACAGAATATCATGAGCACTAAAGGACAATTCTCCTTCACTTCCTAGTAATTCCTCCTTTTTCCTTCCTCTTAGGCACCTATACCATCGTTCAGACATATAGCACCACTCTTTGGTTGAGACTCTCCAGAAAGAAAATGTGTGTAAGATCTAGAAAAACATCCTATTACCCTTCAGTGAATTCCTCTATTCCACAAGAACCTAGAATTAGAGTACTACCCTGAGGTTTGGGACTATTCCAGTATGGCATTTTTACTTAAGGTTGCTAAACTGTCAACCACCCCACTTCCAATTCCCACAAGAACCATGACAGCAGGGGAAGGCGCATGATGGCTCAGTCCCTTGCTACTCCTCTAGCTCTGGGTCAACAAAATAGCTCTTCTTCTCTCTAAAAGTCTCAGTTCAGGAGTTCTTAATGTTCCACCATTTCTTCAAATTGCTGTTATTTCTGGAATTCTTTCTTGTAGCTAAAGCATTCCCCCTTCCAAAACCCCTCTGGCCAGTCATGTAAGATTAAGGGGTAACACACACAAACACACAGAGCTCAGCTCAGGTTTTGATCTAGCCTACCAATCTGTCTGCTCCTATGTATGATCCTTATTCCAACAGAGAAATGACAGTTAACTGGTGTTGTGTTACCACTGGGTACATCCATAGCTTCCATGGGGTATTATCTTCCAAACCAAATGAAAAACCCCTTCTTTCATCCTTGTCAAGTTGCTGACACTCCTCATCCCAAAACCATGAAAAAGAATATTTAATCAATACTCCAAGAGTATTGGATTTCAAATTAGAGAAGCTGGATTCAAATCCTGAGTTTAAAAGTGGCTCTGCCATTTATTATCTGTGTGACCATAAGCAAGTAACCTCACGTCTCTTAGCTTGTTTCCTCCTCTGAAAATGAGCCCAGATGACCTCTAAGTTCCTCCCATGTCTAAACTTATGATCCTAAGGTCCCATACACCCTTGCAGAGATCTCAGTACTTTTTACACACTTAACTGGAGTGTCCTTGATAAAAATAAAAGAAGGGAGCAAGCAGATTTTTATAGGTTTTTCTATAGTAAATAGCTTCATAGGGAGAGGGTATACAGTCTGCCTGTGTGTCTTTTTTGTTTACTACAGTAACATTCCACTTGAGTAAATAGGGCATACTTAAGCTTCAAGCCTTTTCTCGATCAAAGTATCTCCATGAGCTTGTCAAGAAGATAAAAATCTCCAGTATAAACTGTGGTCTGTGGATTGTGGACAAGAAGCTAACAAAATCTAGTTTATTGTGACAACATAGTATTTTTTTTTCACTTACTCAGATTATGGTTTAAAAAAAGCCACGAAGGGCCACTTATCAAAAATGCTCTAAGCTTCATTTATTTGGGATTTCACTGTAGTTTCACAAATAACTAACCTTCTAAGTGTTAGGAAACAAACATGGCTGAGGGTTAAATCTCCTGTTAAGTGTCCTGTCTGCAAATTTTATTGGAAAAGTTGTCCGCCTTACTTGTTTCATTCAGCACTAATAGCTAATGCCAAACTTTCAGCCATGTTTCTGACTGATCAAGGCACCCATGCTCCTAGATCCAGTGAAGTGTTGGCAAATGTTCAACAACCAACCCTTTAGAAAAGCATAATGCACCTTAAAGTTGAATCTACATCATTAAAATTTTCTCCATCACTTTCTTAATTCTTGGCAAGTAACAAATCAAGCCCTAATTTATAGTATTTGTTGATTTTTTTTTGGAGGGGGGAAGGCAAGACAATTGGGGCTAAGTGACGTGTAAAGGGTCACATAGCCAGTAAGTGTGTCAAATATCTGAGGCCGGATTTGAACCCAGGTCCTCCTGACTCCAGGGCCAGCGCTCTATTCACTGCACCACCTAATTGCCCCTATTTGTTGATTTCTAAATTGTAAATGCTTACATTGAAAATTTAACAATCAGCTCTTGGGAGCTAGATCAACCTGGCTCCTTCACACTCCTGCCCAAGTCCCTTTTTATTTTAATCTTTATCTATCATTACAACAGGAAACATAAATGTCCTAATCAGTGAGGGGTATAAATACAATAGTATCTACTTACTGGCATGATAGTGTACTTTAAAGAGATCTGAGTTTATCTGGAGAGTAGGTCTTGTGGGTTTAAATCTTATCACCAATTCATGCTGCATCCATAACTAAGACAAGTCCATCAACCTCTCCAAGCCTCAATTTCCTCATCTGTCAAATGGGAATAACGATAGTTTGCTACCTGCTTCCCAGGTCTGTTTTGAAAAAAAAAATACTTTTTTATATAGAGAAGATGTCCTAGATAGCTGTTCACATTCCATGGCCCCAGTAGCTTGTGAGTTCCTTGAGGATAAAGATGATTTTTATATTTCTTTGTATCCCCAGAAGTTTACACAGTGCCTGGTACAGAGTGCTTACTACATGTATGTTGGCTGATTACTGTTGATATCCCTACCTCAGCACTGCATCTGTGTCCTTAACTTCAGAAAATTCATAAGTATTTCCTTATACCATGACACTATCATGCACAGTTTCTCCATATAATTCACTGAGAAATGTTATCTGTGTAATGCTTTCCTCTACTGTATTAATTTTTAAAATATGGTACAGTTTGTCCCCAGGCAAGATATGGTCACAAATGTCAATTAACCTCTGCCTGCAAAAATGGTGGGATTTGTAATCCTGTGGATGGAAACTGTACCTGTGGACTTGGCTGGACAGGCAATTACTGTGAGGAAGGTGAGTTGTTATTCTTGGCCCTTTACTAATTAGCTGGATTGACTTTAGATCATATAACCAACAGCCACTAAAAGACAGAGTGCAAAAATAATGACTTTGACAAGAATACTTGGCATTCTTATATTACTTTCAAGTTTGCAAATAATTTCAAATACATTATCTCATTTGGTCCTCATTAGGTAAGAGCATCTTGAATTCAGAGACGGAAAGGATTTTATAGACCATAGGGTCCAGTATCCTCATTTTATGGATGAAGAAACTGAGGCTTAGAAAGATCAGGTGCCTTGCCCAGGGTCATATGGCTAGTATGTGTCTGAGGCAGGACTGGAATGCACATTTCCTCACTCAAAATCCATCAATTTATCTACTATACCATGCCTCTCCTCACAACAGTCCTATGAAGTAGAAATTATTATATCCAATTAAAAGAGTAAGAAATGGAGACTGAGAAGAAGTGACTTGTCCAAACTTGTCCAGACTGACCTTTCTTGTACTCAGTCCAATAGTCTTTCAACCATACCACCTTACTGAATAATTAGAAAAAATATGGCACCAGGAAGCTGAAGGTCATCACAGTCCATTCAACAGAGTATTTCATTTGAAGTTTATCTGTCCTTAACTCAAATGTGAGTTTTGTCACTGAATCATATGAGCAGAACCAAGAGAACATTGTATACAGTAGCAGCAATACTGTTTTAAGAAAAATTTTGAGGGACTGAGTCATTTTGACCTTTAT
Source organism: Petaurus breviceps papuanus (assembly GCF_028583685.1). Classification (NCBI taxonomy): domain Eukaryota; kingdom Metazoa; phylum Chordata; class Mammalia; order Diprotodontia; family Petauridae; genus Petaurus; species Petaurus breviceps. Next base: position 29,482,250 of record NW_027185759.1, read on the forward strand.
AAATATCTAAATTAACTACAAAGGAGCTATGAAGGGAGATGGTTTTACATAAACACATATGTACTCACATACATGCATGTGTGTATATGCGTATATGTATGTGTATACATATACACACATATATACATAGATACATATATACAGACATATACGTAGACACAGAGAGAGATGCATATTTGTGACTAATGGCAACCATCTCTAGGGTGGGGGGGAGGAAAAAAGGAAGAAAAAAGTTACATGATAATTTTATTATATATTGAAAAGGAATAATGAGTTGCACATGATAGATTTACAGTTCCAAATGGAAGAGGAAGGAAGTTCACCTATACATGATAATATCCTAAAGTTTCCCAATTTGTGGATGGCATTGTGTGTATACACAGATAGTCATGCTATATACATAGTTTGTACAAAATTGTATTTTGTCTTCCCCATTAGATCGTAAGTTCTTTGAGTGAAGGGAATAATTTTTATACTTTTTTTTACATCACTAACCCTTAATACAGAGCCTGAAATAAAGTTGAAGCTTAGTAATTGCTAATTGACTGACTTCCACAAGACATCCTAAATGAGATTCATGATCACACAAAAGAGATGAATATATATATCAAAACATAAAAAAATAATTCTTTACAATTCCTTCTTGCCTAAATTATGGCATGAGATTAGACACATTTGTCCATATATATTTTGGAAATGTAATTAAGAGAATTGGCAATGAGCTGACAGTAGAATTTAATAAAATGAAGACGGTGTCTTGTATTTCACATAAGAAGTTTCAAAACGTCCAAGTCACTCCATAACAACAACAAGAAAATAATCATTTAAATATTCCTGTTGTACCAGGAATACCATCTAATTGTGAACCAAGGAACATTGTCATCATCAATCACTTCAGTTTTAGGTGACCCAATAGGTAATGGAGAGATACCAGATATATATGAGTCATCTGTAGCTTGTCCAAGCAAGAACTGGTACAAGGGATAGAATCCAGGAAATGCATAATCAGAAAGGAGCATGGGTGAATCACATAGCCAAATTAGCCCTCTCACCCATAAAATCTCACAAGATCTGGACCAGGAATTTTTTTTAATTTTTATTTATTTTATTCTTTTTGTTTGTTTGTTTGTTTTTTGGAGGGCATTTGGAGTTAAATAACTTGCCCAAGGTTACACGGCTAATATTTTTGTGTGGGTGTTAAGTGTCTGAGGCCAGAACCAAACTCTGGTCCTCCTGACTCTGGGGCCGACACTCTACTCACTGCGCCACCTAGCCACCCCTATTTATTTTATTCTTAATTTATGAAATAAAACAAGAATTTCCATAACAGTAGAATAAAAAAAAAGATGATCGCACATTGAACTGAAATTTTATTATATACAACTTGTTTTTCCTTTTAAATATATAATAATTATATCAATTTTTTCCTTTTTATTTCTTCCCTCTTCCTGCCCTAGAGATGGCTACTACTAGATACACATATGTATATGCACATTATATGTATTGTACATACATATGTGTACATGCATGTGTGGATATATACACTATATATGTAAAATCATTCTATACATACTTCTATTTTCTGTTCTTTCTCTGGATGCAGACAACATTTTCCTTCATATGTCCTTTGTAGTTAATTTAGATATTTGTAATAGTAAAAACGACTTAGTTACTCAAAGTTGTTCTTAAACAATATTGCTGTTAAACTGTATACAACATTCTCTTAGTTCTGCTCATTTGGCCCTTTGTTATTTCCTACAAGTCTTTCCATGCTTTTTCTAAAGTCATTGAGCTCATCATTTCTTATAGCACAGTAGCATTCTATCATGATAACATACCACAACTTATTTAGCCATTACTGGGCCTGGAATTCTTAACCTTTTGTTGTTGTTGTTATAGACCCCTTTGGCAAATTGATGAATCCTATGGACCCCTTCTCAGAAAAATTTCTGTGCCTACATCCATTGCAAAAGAAAAAGCTGAATTTCAATTTAGAGGTTAATTAAAATAAAGATGTAATATTTTTTCCCATCCATGTTTTCATGAAACCTATCTATGTATCCCTTGTTAAGAACGATTCAGGGTTCCAGGCTTTATAAGGTACCTCATATGTGCAGGATGTAGGAAGATACATGTACAAAAGTTAGATTAAAATGAGAAGGTATGACTGGATTTTTATCTGACCCATTGGAAAGAGTACCTTCCTCAATGAGAGCAAACATTCTTGATGTAAAGGAAAATTCTGCAATAATTTATAATGGTCTAAAAGTAGGCTTGTTGGGTATGTTAGAGAAGGAAATTCTTCAGGATTAGGTTTGACTAAATAGACTCTCAATTCCCTCCCAATGTTGGGACAAAGAATCACCCACATTCAGGTTTTTTGTTTTCCCTAGTATATAATCTTCAAGTTATTTGTCTAATGGAAGTTTCAGCTTTTGGCATTATTTCAAATGTCACTTCTAAAAGACCTTCATCCTGAAATAACCCACAGAGTTAGCACATTTTTAATTAAATAAAAAGTAATAATTTCTGGATGTCTTCTCTTTGACAGCATGCCTCCCTGGTACGTATGGTCCAAGCTGCCATTTGAAGTGTTCTTGTCAGAATAATGGAACTTGCAACAGGTTTACTGGCTTCTGTCAGTGTCCACAGGGTTACTATGGGCACAGCTGTGAACGTCGTAAGTAGAAACTACAGATGTGCATATTGGTGACATTAAAAAGTACAAGCAAAGAGGAAAAGTGTGTGTGTGCATATGTGTGTAGATATGTGTGTATATCTACACACATATATATGTACACACACATGTGCGCGCACACATATAGAATGTAATCGGTCCAATTCATTATTTTTAGCATAACTGTCTAGAAGCCAGTCCATGGTCCTAAGTTATTTCGAGACAGGTATTAATGGTAGAGTTTCTTCCTCTCTCTAACTGCCCTGAAATCATGTACAGACATGGTCCAGATTCCATTACATTTCATTGCATCAATATAATAATGCCATCAATGATTTTCCCAAGTTATTTAATATTTTCCTCTCCTAGAGACATCTATGAAAATTGACTTCTCAGTGTTTCAATAAAGTATGCCCAACACATATTTCTCCTGTGTCTGAGGCCTGGCACAGCCAATCTTCCCAACCTAATTCTCCTAAGGACAATTTCTATTTCCTCTTTATCGGGCTGGGTACTGGCGTGTTAGAATTTGAATATGATGGCTTCATAGTGATCTATAGTGAGAGAAGATTAATATAGAAATGGCCCAGGAAGGAAGTCACATTGACAGGCTCTCTTTTATGATATTTGTTTATGTTATTGTCGGGAAGCTCAGTGTCACCATAGTGGATAGAGTGTCAGAGCTGGAGTCAGGAAGATTCATCTTCGTGAGTTCAAATTTGGTCTCAGATACTTACTAGTTGTATGACCTTGGACAAGTCACTTAACCCTATTTGACTCAATTTCTCATCTGTAGAATGAGTTGGAGAAGGAATAGGCAAATCACTCCAGTATCTTTGCCAAGAAAACTCCAAATAGGGGCAGCTAGGTGGTTCAGTGAGTAAAGCGCTAGCCCTGGAGTCAGGAGGACCCGAGTTTGGTTCCAGCCTCACACACTTACCACCGACACAAAAAAAAAACTAGCCGTGTAACCTTGGGCAAGTTGCTTAACCCCAATTGCCCCCCAAAAGGCAAAAAAAGAAAACCTCGAATAGAGTCATGAAAAGTTGGACATAACTAAACAACAACATTTATATTATTCTCCTTTTTTTTTTTCTGGAAACGTGTTGTTGCTAATTTCGATAGGAGAGAAATATTAAATGATTTGATCTGGGAGAAATACAATCTGATGGGCACTATAACCTGGAGCTCGATTCAATTTTATTTTATATCAATTATATATATGCATATATATACATATATAATTTGATATATTTTGTATTATAATTATGTCACATACATATAAATGCTTGCTGTATGCAAAGCATTGTGGGATACAGAGATTAAAATATACTATATTTGGGAATACAGAGATTAAATAAAACAAATTAGTCCCAGTTTTTAAATAACACTTAATTCTTTTGGGCCATGGAAAGAAGGGGCAGCTACAACACATACAAAGATAAGTAAATGTAAGGTAACTGAGGAGAGATAAAGCACTGACCATTGAAGGAAAAGGAGTAGGAGAAGGCCTAACATTGATATGGTGCATTAAGATTTGCAAGAGTGCCTTGAGCATATTATTCCATTGGATCCTCATAGTAACCATATGAGATAGGTGCCATTATTTTCCCTATGTTACGTAGGAGGAAACTGAGGTGACTTATCCAGGATCACACAGTCATTATAGAATGTTAGCTTTGAACCCAAACGTCTTCACTTCAAAACCAGCATTCTACTCACTACCTCATACTGTTTCCTGACCAGAGATGGCTTTGCAGAAAAATGACCCTTGAGATGAACCGAGAAGCAAAATAAAAATTCTGAGAAGCTATGTTGAAAAGAGAGTACTTTCTCCTGAAGGCTCAATAATAACCTTTGAAAAGGGATGAATGGCGGTTAGACACTCAAGCTGTTGTTTGTGGCCAGTGGGTTTCCACTAAACTTAATTCCTATTATTTTATCTATGTTTGGGAGCCTTCAGTTGCTCAGGACTGTTAAGGACAACTTCCTAAAGTGGAAAGATGTTTGAACAGGCTGGGAAAAAATAACCAAACAGTCTCTAGATTTAGAGGTGAGATTATGGGAGAAGAAAATACTAAAGTAACAGTAATTTACTGATTCATATCCAGTGCACAGTATGCAACATAATCAAGTTAAATAGGTTGATAGAAAACTAAGTAGCCCCATGTCCCAGCCAAGTTTCTTCTCTGAGTCAGAGGAAACATGGTTCTCCAAAGCATTTATGGTTTCCACCCTACCCATTATGATGAATTATGTCAATATAGTCGTGTAAAGACATGGGTTCTCAGTCAGCAGGATGAAAGACAGAACTCTGTTCTAACTGTAATTGTCTTTATTGAAACAAGGCTGTCAGGCCTTACCATCCCTTCAAAGTTCAATCACAGTGCACATTTAAGTGGTCTAGGCCACTAGAACTTAGTCAACAAGCATTTTGTTAAGCCCTTATCATGCTGCAGGCACCATCTAGGAACACTGGGGATACAAAGAAAGGGGAAAACCACAGCCCTTCCCCCCAAGAAGCCCCCATTAGAATGATGAGGCAACATGCATATAAGGGCATACACATTCTATACAGAGGAGATGGAAGGCAATCTCAGAGGGAAAATATTACTTTGGCCACACCAATGAAAACTTGCCTCTACTTACCTTGATGCTATTTTCACTACTGAGCCTCAGGCATCTTGGAGTCTGGTTCCTCTTCTTCAGAGATTAAAAGACTTATCCAGGGTGACATAGTCAGTATGTGACAGAGAAGAAATTTGAAATCAGGTCCTCCCAACTCTGAGGCAGCTTTCCATCTCACACATGCTCTCATTTCTTTTGTATAAATTTGCATTCCCTTATCTCTATAGAAGATAAGAAGTTTGGCAGCTTTTAGACAGCCCTGAGGGGAGGACATCCTGGTTCAAATCCCACTTCTGACACATACTGGCTCCATGACCCTGGTCAAACAATGGCTTCCCAGGGCTCTGAGTAGTCCACTAAGGTTACAAACTGTAGAATAGGGGCCAACCTTCATTTTTAGAAGTTGTTTCCCTACCTGAGAGATGTCTATATCAATGAAATCACCGATTCTGTCTCCATATCTATTGGTGTGCATTTTCCCCCCAAGAGCGTTTAAGCTCCCTGAGGACAGGAAGAGTTTCATTTTTATCTCTGTTTTGCCAGGGTCTGGCACAAAGTGGATATTCAATAAAGGGTTCATGAATGAATGAATTCAAGATCCTTCTCAGCAGTCTGATTTCTGATGATTATATCCCCAGGGGGAAGCCAAAAGACATTATTTCTACTTTTGGTCACCATTTCACTGTTACCAAAAAATTTCTGGTGAGGGTGATCCAGGGCATTATGAACAGTTCTTAAGATAACAACAAAGTCCCCACTGTAGAGGGGTCTTGGGTGGTTTTAAAATGAAATAACATATGGGAAGTGCTGTGCAAACATTAAAATGCCATATGAGTACTAGGTGTTATTATTGTATGTAAATATATGAGCACTTTCTAACCATAGATGTAAAAGCTAGCTTATACCCAGTTTCTCTTCCTGATCTGTTCGACAGGTTGAAAGCTGACCTAAAAAGGCAAGCATCCTTTCTTATGAAAACCTTACAATAGATAATGAAACTGGGAAGCATTAATAACGTGAGACATTGTGGTGCTGCCAATAGAGGGAATTCTATAGCGTCAAGACACCCTTGGTCCAGCCTCTGACATATACAAGCTGTGAGACCAAGGGTGAATCACTTAACTGCACCCCAAGAGTCTAAGTTAACAAAGGATCATTTATCTTCCTCCCTGGGGGAAGTCCCCATGGAGAACTTCTACAAGCCAATCATATCACAGGGTCAGGCAAGATAATAACAGCAAACTATTAAAAAAAAAGGATGACCTTTATTGAACAAAGAATAAAGGATAAACATTGTAGAGAAGAAAGGAACAAGGAAGAGGGAATGTTTTAAGGTAGAAAGTGAGCAGGATTAGGAGTCAGGGGATCTGGGTTTAAATACAATAATCATTTAAACTCCCTGGAATAGTTTCCTCATTTACAAAATGAGAGGGTTGGACTAGACACCCCTTTTGTGCCCTCTTAACTTGTATATGGGTGATTTTACTACCCTAGGAAAGAATAAAAAGTAAGGCAAGAAAAGGGGGAGAAAGAGCTATAATTTAAAAAAAAAACAATTATAATGATGATAACATCAGTGACACCCCCTGCCTAATTTATTCTTAATTTATGGAATAAAAACAAGCATTTCCCTAACTTAACATAATAAAAATGAATTTCAAATAAAACTTCAAATCTGTTGTGTAACTTGTTTTTACAGCTTCTTTTTCAATTTCCTGACCTGTTAGGCATTTGACAAATTTTTAGCTTACTAACAGATACTAAATTTGGGGTCTGGGTATCCTGGATAAATTGTTTCTATCACATAAAATGTTTGAGAATAATGGGGAATGTGTAAATCAATTAACATCTCAGAATCATGATTAAACAGTTGGAAGCAACCATAGAGATCATTTAATCCAACTTGCACTTTTTACAGATAAGGAAAAACACCCAAAGCTGAAATTCAAACCCAAGTCCTGTGCCTCCCATGTCCAGGCATCTTTCATCTATAACACATGCTCTATGATCTAATCTAGTCACTTGAGGAAGATCAAATTACATGTTTTCAGTGGGTACAGACAGGATAAGCTGGGACTTGAATACCAAGCAGAAACAGCTGGTCTTTAACCTGTAGGTATTAGAAAACCATTCAAAGTTTCTGAGTAGAGAAGTGGAGCCATCAAAATTGTGTTTTAGAAAGATGAATCCAGAGTTAGTGTTCAGGATGGATTTAGAAGGAGAAAATTAATCAGTCTTTCGATAAACATTTGATAAGTACCTACTATGTTCCAGGCACTGTGCTAGGCAACGTGGGTACAAATATTATGTTTGTTAAGCACCTAATATGTTCCAGAGACTGGCGTATCATAAATATATGAATGAAATAATCCCTGCTTGCAAGGAGATTATTATAATGGAAGAGATAACAAGTATATGTATGTATGTATGTATAGATGCATATATATGTGTTTGTGTATATAGAGAGAATTAAAATGAAGTCGAAAAATAATAACATATACAATGTAGTGGAATACAAGGTAGTTTCAGAGAGAGGGAAGGCATTTCCATTTGAGGGGATCAAGAAAGACTTCATCCAGAAGACAGTGTTTGGGTTGTATCTTAAAGGAAGAGGGAGATTCTGTGAGGCAAAGATAAGAAGAGACCATATTCCAGGCATGGATCCTTCTCAATGCAAAGACCTGGCGATGAGAGATGGAGGGTGGTGAGTGAAGAATTTAGAGAAGACCAGTTTGGCTCTATCACAAAATGCAAGAGGGGAAGTAACGTCCAATGAGGCTGAAAAGATAGATGGGGGACAGGTTGGGAAGGACTTTCAAAGCCAAACAGAGTAAGTTGGTGGCACAGTGGAAAATCAGACTTGAAATCAGGGACACCTGGGTTTAACTCCTGCCTCAGACACTTACTAGCTTCCTGACTATCAGAAATTCACTTCACCTCCTCTGGTCTCCGTAGCCTCATCTGTAAAATAGGAATACTAATATCACCTACCTACCTTCCAGGTTTGTTATGAGATTCAAATGAGATAAATATGTGTAAAGCACTTTGTAAACCTTAATGTGCTTTATAAAGGCTAATATTTACCACTATTGTTACTGAAAAAAGGATATAAGTTCCTTTGTCCTTTCCAGGTTAATTACTGGGACTAGTACATACATATTTACTTTAAAAAAAACTATATTATTTTCAGCAGACTCAAAGAATTCTTTGTTTTAATTCACTGGCGTAATTTACTAAGATCAAATAAGGTATTATTTGTAAAGCACTTAGTACACAGCAAGAGCTAAATAAATGCATGTTCCTCCTTTCTCTGCCTCCTCAATAAACTGATCTGTCTTTTTGTACTTGATTCTACGATACAACATACCTAGTATGGATAATTTAACTTTGTTTTTCTTCTTTAAAAAAGCCAAAATCACATATTGTCATTTCCATTCTACAGAGTGTCCCCCTGGATTTTATGGCTTGGACTGTGCTCACCCTTGTGATTGCAGAAACGGAGCTAAGTGCGATGCTAAGAATGGCATGTGCAGCTGTCCTCCAGGTTACCATGGCAGCCAGTGTGGAACAGGTAGAACCTGAATGTATCTGAGTATTTACCAAACTAATCAGTCAGTCAAGAAACATTTATTATTAAGCAGTCACCATACATCAAGCACTGTTTGGGAATGCAAAAAGCAAAAATATAAATAATCCCTGACCTCAAGGAGCTTCCATTCTATTGGTGGGAGAAATGTATTTATATAAATATATTTAATATTAATATAAAATAAATATTTAATGTGTATATTTAATGTATGTTTATATTTATATATGTTAATATAGTATAAAAATTTAATATTATATTTATACATATAGCAACATATTATTAACAATGTTAACTATATTTAATAATTAATAATATATAATAAAATATGTAATAAATTTAAATAGTAAATATATTTAATATATAAATGTATTTGAAATGAATTAATAAAATATATATGCTTGAAATAAAAACAAGGCAGTTACATATGAAATAATTAGGAAGGTAGGACACTAGCAGCTGGAAGATGAGGGGAAAATTAATGTAGACAGTGGTGCTTAAACCATACATTAAAGAAGAGAAGATTCTATGATGCAGAAGTAAGGTAGGGAGAAGTGCATTCCAAGTCTAGGAGATGACCCATGAACAAAACATATTCATTTATATATGAAAGATCTGTTTATTTATTAAATCTCTTCATCTGAGAACAAAAACAAAAACTTACAGGACAAATATGCATATAATGATTTTGTATATGTGTGTACACGTCTCTGAGAAAAGCATTTAATCTCTCAGTGTCCCAATGAATTCTTTAAAAAGTACAAATGGAGGGGTGCTACAGCAGATAGAACACTGGCCCTCAGCTCAGGAGGACCTGAGTTCAAATCCTTCCTCAGATACTTACTAGTAGTGTGACCCTGAGTAACTTAACCTTGATTTCCTCAAAAAAAAAAAAAAAAGAAACAAAAGAGTTTCAACTCTGTATTGGCAAAATTGGTGATTCCCATACCAGGAGTTCTCACATGATGAAATCACAAGTTCAAGACAAAAAAGAAAAAGTCTTCAGAAATGCTCTTACATGAAAAACCTTCTCTTTCTCTGCCATTGGTAGAGTGCCCTTCTGGAACATTTGGAGACAGATGCCAACAGCGTTGTGACTGTGACAGAGAGGGACCCTGCCATCCTGTCACTGGGAAATGCCTTTGTTCCCCTGGAAGAACAGGAGACAGATGTGATATCGGTATGGTTAAGAGTCACTTTTTGTATGGTTCCATTCACATGAGGGGGTATTTGGGCCTCTCATCAGGAGGAAAAGTGGAGGGCTGCCAGATATTTTCATGGCAGAATCCCTTATTCAGGCCAATGTCACAATTAAAGTACCTCAAATATCTCCAAGTCTTGGCTCACTGAATTTGGGGTCCTTCCAGTAACTTCTTGCATAGGTACCCCAAAAACAGTGCCTGAAAATGTTGACATTATATTGTCATCACAGGGGTATGGTGACAAAGAACCTTTTTTACGGACCTTAAAATGTCATAGAATAATGAATTATTGTTATTCTCATTGTCATTGGTATAGAGTGACCAAAAGTGACAGGGTCAGGTTCCTTGATACTGACTAGGTAAAAAGCCCGCTTTTAACCATTAGATGACAGCAGTGTGGAACCATGCAAAGAACACTGAGTTTGAACTCAAACGATGTGGGTTCAAATTCATTCTTTGCCATTTATCTCCTATGTGACCTTAAACAAATTGCTTCAACTTTTTGAGCCTGAGTTTCCTCTTACATAAAAAATGAGGCAATTGGACTAGATAGCCTTTAAGGCTCTATCCAGCTCTAAACCTATGCTTCTACTCCGCAATCTTGACTCTGCCCCCCCCCCCGGCTCTAAACCTCTAAATATGGATGATACAAAGAGATGACCTGAAGAAAGATACTTTTCCCATAGAATGCAAACTTCCCTTTTGCCTGTATCCCCAGAGCCTAGAATAGTGTTCAGCTCATAGTATTAGGTCTCAAATGTTTTCTGATTGATTAATTAATAAAGTATTGGATCCCTTCCTTTGGTCCCAGGCCCCAGATGCTCTTCTGAATTTGTAGGATTCCAGTACTTTTCTTTCCTCTTATTTTCTCCTTTTCATATAGTATGAAGATATATTAATGAAAAGAAATAGCCACAGTGCTAAAGGCTGATGTCTGTATGGCCTTATCTTAATACCTGAGAGGCAGAAGCATGGTGACACGCATACAGAATCAACCTCCCCGCTGAGAAGACCTTGGTTCAATTCCAGCCTCTGACACATAAGGGCTACGTGAGCCTGGGCAAGTCACTTAACCTCTCAATGGCCCCAGAAGAGTGTCTGACTCTGTAACTTGCAGAGAAGTTGCCACTCTCCATTGAGAGGATTGAGTTGCCTTGTTGGAAATCCCCTATAATAATGGAATCACAGGTCCAGTACCACCTCATCTCGTTTTGATATCATAAATATGAAGTAAAAAGATTAACAAGTCATAAAATCATAAATCTAGAGTAGAAAGGAAACTCAGAGACCATCCAGGCCAACCCCTTCATTTTACAGAGGGAGGTTGAGTGACCACTGGTAGTAAGTGTCCAAGGTGAGATTTGAACCCGGATCAACAGGTCACCTTCAACTGTTAGACATTCTGGGTGTTCTAGATCAGAGGGCTGAGAGAGGCTTACTATATCTAAACTTGGTTTTAGCCATGCTAAGATTCTGTTTACAGGAGAATTGGTCTGCCAACCAGCTCCCTATCTCCCTACAAGAAGGATCATAAGGTCAATGGTACTGGCAGCCCTTCTGTCCACCCATGCTGGAATGAGGAGTCTCCTCTGGCTCCCACATTCTGATCAGTGTTCTTAACTTTTCTTCATTCCTTCCAAATTAGGAAACAGACCAGCTTCTTCTCTCAGCTGCCCACAGGGTAGGACTGAGTCCAGAGTCTGTGGAGTCTGAGACAAGGGCATGCCTGAACTTTGTCATATCCTCCAGGTTCTAAACATAATCACATTAAAGTTTCAAAGTCTTTCTTCATGATATCCAAGTCCAGCATGGACTCAGTGTGAATACCTCTTTGCAGTCAGAGTTTGCCAAAAGTGTAATGGACCACCTAGAGACCATCCAGAAAAGCTTAGATGGTGACCACTTGTTGGATATATTGTAAATCACTTTCTTTTGGGAGCATGCATTTCTTCCTATGGTCCCCCAAATCCCTTCCCTAATCCTAAAATTCAGTGATTCAATGGAATAATTATCCCGAGTTAGAGCCCTTACAGATCATGAGATTTACTCAAGTACCAGACAAGGGGAAAAGAATGGTTTTCTCTTGTCTAATCCTATAGCTTTGAAATAGGTGCTAGAAAACAGATAAGTTATGTGCTTCAGTGGAAAGTCAGAACTCTCCAGACTCCCTCCCAAGTTAAACCTCCTAACTCCCTGATCCCTCTAAGAGTCTGCAAGCACAAGTTCCTGAGTGGCCAGACCTCAAAAGCCCAGTGTCCAGTAATGTCGGATAACAAGAAAGCCCCTTGCCTTGTCATAAGCTCACTGGGGGCACCCTGGTCCACACAGACTTGTTACGAGGCCTGTTTTATTTGCATTTTTATTTTCAATTAGGCTCAGTTCATCTGTGATTAACTGTGGGCAGCTGTGACTATTCAGGAGCTATAAAGATAAAAGACCTAATTTTAATTTGAACCCTGGTAAAGGACCCATTAAATGGCCATAATGTTAATTCAAAAAAGAATATAATGAGTTTTTATTGGACTATTTTCCCCTACTTGGTAAATGAACATTTGCAGGCTTTCAAACAGATGTCTTAAATACATGTTGTTATTAACATGAAAATGTGGTATTCCAGAAATTAAAATCAGGTTCTGGATTGTAGAGGAGAGATCTTGCCTTGTAACATTAAAAAAATATATATGGGTAAGTCTAAGGCCCCAGACCTAGTTGAAAAATCCCCCTCTTCCTTCCTCCCTCCCCCTTCCTCCTCTCTTCCCCCTCCTCCACAGCAGGGGTGGGTGTGTTGGCTTGAATTTGAAATGACACAGAAAAATATTTGGTATTTATTCAATGGTTGATGTGGTTTAAAGAAAAGACTCCTGCCATTGACCAAGTTTCAGAGCAGCCTTTATAGGGCCTAAGGCCCTCCTTACTCCCCAAGGTTATTTCTTCATTGGGAAAGGCTTAACGTGACTGTCTGATTACTTTGGGAACAGTAATGCCAGGGACCAGTTAGGCATTCTTTCCCCAGCTTATGAAGCACAAAAGGACCACTCCACAGATGTTTCTTGAATCAAGCAGATGTGGTGGAAAGAGCCCAAGCACCTGGGTTCAAATCCAACCTTCTTCGCTTTCCACGGAAGCTTCTCCTCATCATTTCTCTTCTCCTGGCCTCAGTTTCTCCATCTCTAAAAATGAAAGGATTGGACTAGATGACCAGTTTTAGACCCATGACCATGGTTTCATACATCTCATCTTTAAATCTATGCACCCATGACCCTATTCATTTCTAGGATCCCGTTTACATGGTATTTCTTAATGTAACTACTACATTTATGGGGCCAGGAGGGAGAACACCCAATCCAACTGCCAGGGTTACAAAGACAAAAACAATTACAAAACTTTCCCTGACTCAAAGAGCTTCCATTTTCCAAGGCCATAGAGATGCATATTAAGACACAAGAAATAGCCGATAAATTGGATTCCTAGCCAGCATTCCAATCATCACTACCTGCTTTGAAAGGAGGCTGCCAAGGTGCACAGAATTGGACTTCTGTGGGTCTCTTGGCAAACATGTCACATAATGGGAAGAACACTGGCCTCGCTGGATTCCTAGGCAGGAGTCTAGGGATCTAGGGAACCATAGCCAACTCATTTAAGGCCTCTGGAACTAATACATGTATTAATGCATTATGTATACAATATATACATACTTGTATGTTATATATATATAATGTTATATGTTATGATATATTGTTATAAGTATATATTATATATTATTATATTACATATAATAAATATTATATACAATATTATTATAGAATTATATTATACATAATATATTATATACAATATTTATATTATATGATTATCATTTTATATACATTATATGTACAATACAATAATAATGTATTATGCACATTGAATAACTAGTCACTAAACTGAAGTTAAATGCCTTAATCACAAGACTAATAAATACCTGAGGTTGGATTTGAACTCAGATCTTCCTTTCTCCAGCTCCAGCTCTATACCTACCATGCCACTTCACTACCTCAGGCTAGATAAGCTAGAACATTTTTCTCTGTTTAATAAGATGGAGTGCAGCAGTCATAAATACAAAGTCTTACACTTGGGTCCAAAATAATTGACTTCAGAACTATAAGACGTGAGAAGAATGGTCAACCAGCAGTTTATCTGAAAGAGGTCGGGGTTGGGAGTGGGGGCATAGTGGACCCCAAGCTCACCATGAGTCAGTGATAGGAAGAGGTAGGCAACAAAAAGTGATGTGATCTTGAGTCACATTAAGAGAGGCAGAATCTAAAGGAAGTGATGTTTCCTCTGGGCACTGCCCCATCAGACCCCACCTAGAACACTGGGCACCAAAGTTTAGGTAGGACACAGATGAATTGGAGAGTGTCTGTAGGAGAGCAATCAGGCTGATGGAGGGCCCTGGAGCCTCTATCTGAGAGGATCAGTCGAAGGAACTGGGAATGATTGTGCTGGAGAAGAAGAGAATCAGTGGGAACAGGAGAGCAGTGTTCCGTGAAGAATTGTCCTGCAGAGGAAGGCGGACCCCTAGAAAGCAGAATCAAAACCAATACGAAAGGTAAATTTAGGGAAAATGTTAGGGAAAATTCACTGGCCATGGTTTGTCGATCAAGAGTAGCATGGGCGACTTGATAAGAGATTGCCCCTTCCCCTAACGGGAGGTCTTTCAGCAAAGGATGGATTCTTCCTTGCTGGGTGTGGCAGGTCAGGGTTTGCTCTTGGCTAGAAAGCTGCCAGTGTACCTTTGAGATCCCAGAACCCCAGGCCGCAAAGTGTGGTTAGTAAGGCAGCCCCCTCCTTGCTTCTTGTGGGTTAGGAATCTCGCCCATCTCCACAGCACTGGGAAACCTAACCTGTCAGGGTCCTGCTTAGGTATCACCACCACAGCCAGAGCCACTGGGAACCATTCCTTCAGCTGGGGTGAACTCCCCAGGCTGTGGGGGAAGAGAGGGGCCTCCTTCATTGTTGTTCTTCCCATTGACCCAGTGCCTGGTGTCTTGTATCCTACCCCTGATAGTCAAACATGTAATTCAGTCCATTTCAAATAACTTTGTAAAAACTCAGCTGGACCACATGAAAAGCCTAGGGGTCTAGTGGAGGGAATATGTCTGACAAGCTAACCTTTGTGGGGATCTGTGAATTCCTAGAAAAGTTTAAGGGCAAAGTTAAACCATGAGCTGTTTGATTGTTCACCCCTGGATTTTAGCACTTCAAGGATCTGTGATTTCTTCAGGCATGGGGATGCCTCCCACCAAACTCTCTTGATCTCAGTAGATAGCCTTCAAGAGAAGCTTTGGGCAGAGCTTCATTCTGGGGCCTTGGCCAGGCTGGTGCTCAGAGAACTCCCATGAGGCCTGTCTGTCTGTCTCCAGGCCTGTGCTAAAAGCTTTCCAGCTCAGGCAGACCTGCCTGACTCTGCTGCCCACAGGTGAAGTCTTTCACCTCCAGATCATGATGAAGAAGCCAGAGGTGACCAGGATCATAGGTAGAAGGCACCCTGAGGTCATTTCATCCAGCCCTCAGTTTGCCAATGAGGGTGAAGGTCACAGAGGGCAAGAGCTAGAATTCAAACCCAGGTCTTCTGATTCTTAATCCCACACCAGTGGTGATCAGGAAAATAACCACAATCTTGTGTTGCTGTGTCCAAGCACCCAATGTCTCCCTCCAAGGCCCAGGCCAGGTGCTATGTCCTTCCTGTTAATCTCCTATGTCCACCCCAACAGCCATGCCTTTTCCCTCCTCTGGTTTTCTGAGAGCACCGTGGATCTACTAAAAATGTCCATTACTCCATGCTATATACTACAATCATCTCCCACAGGAAGAGGCATCATGGGGTAGTGAAACTCTAGCTGGCCTCAGAGGCTAGGGCAAGTTCTCTCATGCAGACCACATGACTCTGGGCAACTCTCTGAGATCATAAGTAGCCAAGAAGGGGCAGTGATTGAAGTGTCTTCATGGTGCCTCTCCGAGACACCAGATCTTCCTCTGTCTTTCACCCCTCCTACAAATCCTATCTAGGTATTTTCTCTCTCCTCCATTCGAATTAATTTTATTTTCTTCTCTGTGTGCATGCCATGAGGAGGGGGGGGATGATTTCACTACATCGCATGGCATCAGATCTGTGACTTCATTACTACAGAGAACTCTCGTATAAGAAAATTACCACTTTTTCTTAAGAGCTGTCTGAAGAAAGCAGGTTAGGTGACACATTGGATTGAGCACCAGCCCTGGAGTCAGGAGGACCTGCGTTCAAATCCAACCTCAGATCCTTACTGGCTGTGTGACTCTGGGGAAGTCACTTAACCTCAATTAAAAAAAAAAAGAAGTTGTCTAAGGGCACTGAGGAGTTAATTGACTTGTCCAGGGTCATATAGCCAATATACGTCAGAGGTAAAATTTGAACCCAGATTTCTCCGAGATCAGTTCTCTATTATCTATACCATGATGCTTCTTATGGCACATCCTCACCATCACCACCCCCCACAGCAGCCCCAGGGGGGAGGCTCCCAGAACATACTAGGTACTTAATAAATCTTGAATTATATCAGATTGAAAAGATAGATCTCGCAAATTCCTCATTGTACCTGATGACTTCCATCATTTACATTCTTTATTTCTTCCATCTACCAGTCACTTGAAGGGAAAAAAAAATAGTACATTGTTGTTCTTAAGTCATTTTTCAATTCTGTCTCCATGTGGGATTTACTTGGGACAGATACTGGAGTGGTTTGCCATTTCCTCCTCCAGTTCATTTGACAGATGAGGAAATTGAGGCAAACAAAGTTAAGTGACTTGCCCAGGGTCACACAGTTAGGAGGTGACTGAGGCCAGATCTGAAACCAGGTCTTCCAGACTTCCTATTAGCTGCCCTAATAGCACACAGTAGTTGTTTAATAAATGTTTATTGACTCTGATGAAATAACATTTGTTATGTGCCGATGAGGTATCAGACACTGAGGTAAGCACCTTTCACATATTATCTCATTTGATCATCACAACAGCCCTGGAAAGTAGGAGCTATTATTATCTCCTTTTACAGTTGAGGAAACTGAGGCAAACAGAAATTAAATGAATTGCCTAGGGTCACAAAACTAAGTGTCTGATGAGCCTTGAACTCCATTCTTCCTGAATCCAGAACCAGAACTCCATCCCTTGCACCACACACCAGAATCTCCTCCCAAAATCACACGGCCTTTATTTTGTAGATATTTTCTATGTAGACAGAGGCAGCATGGCTAGGCCAAGAACCTGGGAAATTCCGGCTCCCACCTCTGAGACTGACTGGTGATAGGATCATGGCAAACTCCCAGGACCTTTAACTATGCCAAGCATCTCTCTGAGATGATAAAATTCATAGAAATGCCAAGCTACTTTGGTGCAGGGAGATTTCTCACTCAAGACTTCCCTCTGCTAATGTAACCGAGGTCCAGTCTGTATCCCTTAAATCTCCTATCTACTTATATGTAGAAATGTGGTCTCCACAGCAGAATGCAAGCTTCTTAAGGACTTCATCTTTGTCCCTCCATTTCCTAGTACAGAGCCTCCAACATAAGAGGTGTTTATTAAATGATCATTGATTGATCATTTGACAATTGCCCAGTTTTCCAAATCTCCTCTACATGACTTTGCTGCTGTGATAGGCAGGAACATCTAAGTAAGTTTCTTTAAAATAAAAGCTGTTCTCCTGTCTTCTCCTTCCTTCCTTTTCCCCCAATCTCCTGGATTTTCTTAGCCCCTTCTCTTCTTCCACAAAACTAATCTTTTTCATTATATAACATTCCAGGGTGGGAAGAAGATACCACATAGTTAAGCGGCTGACTTTATGAGTCTATCATTATCTTGTTGAGAGCCAAGAAGCAATAATAAAAATCAATGTGAATCCCCCCAAAAATGTGTCTTATAAAGTTCTGTTCCATTTGTTTTCCCTTTTCAGAATGCAGAGCAGATAGGTATGGGCCCAATTGCTCTCTGCAGTGCCAGTGCTACCCAGGATCCCAGTGCAATCCTCAGAATGGAAACTGTGAGTGCCCCTTGCAGAGGACGGGACCAACCTGTGAAGAAAGAGATTCAGAGAAGAAACAGCAGCCCAGCATGAAGGTTCCTTAACTCATCCCAAGCCGTAAAACAATCTAAACCACAAAGTCAACCAGTCTCTCCCAGTGGGTGAGAAAGAATGGAACCCAGACTCTGGGAATTTGTCCTTATCTTGACTTTCTGATGCCACACACACACACACACACACACACACACACATATGCTCGCGTGCACTCCTTCTCTTCCCTCCCCTAGCTCAAACTCTCAAATCCCTACAGAATACAATCCAGAATATGATTTTCCAAGTTCCCAACACTAGCAACATCAACTAATAAATGATATGTATATATATGTATGTGTATATATACATAAAAGTACATATGTGCATGTATACATACATATATAATATATGTTTACAAACATTATTTAAATTTGGAAATGGGTTCCTCTATTTAGTCTGGGGAACCCTGCTTCCTTGTTAACATTTTTCTGACTATTCTTATCCTCATCTCTTGGCCTGTCTTTTGTGGGGGGAGCTGTGTTATCCTTAAGAATGGGATAGAAAGGTGGCATGAACATTTGCTAGGAACCCTCCAAATGTCTAGGGGTAGTTTACCCATAATTAGCAAGCAGAAGGGAAATAGGTCATGGATAGAAGCAATTTTAGAAGTCATTTGTGCCAATCACCTTTTTTGCAGATGAGGAAACTCAGTCCCAGAGAGTTTAGATGACTTGCTTTATAGGCACACGTGTGATAATTAGAATTAATTATCACAGGATTTCTTGGTTGGAAAAAAATGGTGCTATGAAGTGAGCAGGATTTGGGAAGGTCTTTTGTTTTCATTTCTCTCCTCTGGGGAAGCTGTTCTTGTTTTAGTTTTTAATTGGGTGAAGGTGTTTGCCCCCAGCTCTATTGTTGACCTTGTGGGATTTACACAATGCTATGATGCACAGTTACATAGGATGAATCTAATGGACCTCTCAGATAAGATGAATAACATTATTAGGCCAGTGTCTAAGAGGTGATATTGGCA
>NW_027185759.1:29501840-29509533 GCF_028583685.1 Petaurus breviceps papuanus
GGTTAGAGAGAGAGAGAGAGAGAGAGAGAGAGAGAGAGAGAGAGAGAGAGAGAGAGAGAGAGAGAGAGAGAGAGAGAGAGAGAACAGGAAGGGATTTTAGAGGTCATCTATTCCAAATCATGTCATTTTACAGATGAGGAATCCAAGTCTAAGATGGACAAAGAGATTTGCCTGGGATCTGTAGACCCTTAAGAAATGTTTGGTGTTATTTACCCAGGGTTACACAGCTAGTAAATGTCAGAGGAAGGATTTGAATGGACTCCATGGTCATTGCCCTTTCTATTCTACCATGTTGCTTCCATCCTCTGACTCCAAATCCAGACTCTTTTAAATTAAGTTAAACACCAAATTGGCCAGTTCATCCCATTTTTTGTGTGTTTTGCCAATAACTTTCATAACAACCTTATGAACTCTGCAGAAATGAAATTAATAGAACCAACCATCACTGTTGACTCATCCTGGATTCTTCAGCATATGTTTTCAGGCCTCAACAAGGCAAGTATTGAAAGAAGAGCAAGGGGTTCTTGACCTGAGCTCTATGGATAGATTTCAGGGGGTCCATGACCTTGGAAGTGAAAAAATTGCATTTTCATTTTAACTAATCTCTAACTGAATTTAACACTTCCTTCAATTGTTTATAAAAATAATTCAGAGAAAGTGTTCATAAGCTTAACTAGACTGCCAAAAGACAGTTCATTACACATGCAAAAATCAGCTTTTTTCTTTCCCCGTGAGGTTATTTATTCCTTAGCGTCAATAGAATAATGTCCTATTATAAGACGCTTGAAACTAGAGGGTGACCTTTCTGTCAATAGAGATTGTTTCTGAACTTGTACCTAGCACCTTATTAATAGTAGGAACATAGTAGGGACTTGCTAAATGCTTGTTAATTGATTTAGCATGAGAAATGTTGGGTGTGGGTGGGATGGAATAGAGAAAGAGTAGCTTTTGGCCATGTCTTTCATGGTTATGAGTCAATATGACCAATTTAGCCTTCCCTTGGGAAAAGGGGGTGGTGTGGGGCGGAAATGATTAACAATACAACAAGAAAGCCAAGTCCTCCCAGAAAGCCTGTTTTCAATATTCAATTGACCCATTGCAGATATAAATATGATCTTCAAATTTGTGTGGGTGACAAAGGCCTTCTGTGCTTTGACGCTGCAAGTTTTTATCAGAACCAATGGAAAAGCTCTACATATTTCATTCTGTATTACCTAGAATCCTATGTAATGAAGTCTGGTAGGGCAGGTTCAGGGTGTTCTCAAGGATGTGCCCAAAACTTAGAGAGAGGAAATCCAAGTTCACCTCCTTGTTCTGACCCTTATGAGTTGTATGACCATAGTCTAATTATTTAACCTTTCTCAGCCTCAGTTTCCTCACCTATAAAATGGACATCATGATGCCTACATCAAAGGGCCATTGTGAAGATCAAATAAAAGTGTATGAAAATATACTTGTCAGAGATTATTAAAAATATTATTTAGCAACAAGTCTATTTCAAAAGGATCCCTTTCCATGTTGATTGAATTGAGTTTGAGAAGAAAAGTACTTTCAGAGGTGTATGAATAAGAGGGTCAAATTTTCATCCTAATCCTTCCTTTCCTATTCAAACACCTATTAATTAGTTTCTTACTACATTGTTCGCTTAAGGTTAGCTTTCATCTAAAATCCTCAGAAGCAATCTATGAGTATTAGTTAACATATAAAATACTGCTCCTAAGTTAATAAGTCTTTGAAGTTTGATTTATATAACCATAGGCTTTCCAAATCTCAGTTTCCTCATTTGTAAAATAAAGATAATAATAGTTCCCATAGTACTGAGGATTGCTATGAAGGTCCAGTGAGATACTTGTGCAAAGTGTTTGGCAGCTTTAAAATTCTAGAGATAGACCAGTTATCAATTAATTACTTAAAATACACGTATTTCAAAAATGAGACTTCCTTTCCAAATTCATTGAACTGCCCTACCTTTTGTGAACCTCTTAGACTTGATAAAATCTATGCAAAAAATAACAACTGCAAAATATCCATTATTTAGGGAGTAGTCTTCACTATGGAGAATGAAAGGTTGATGTTAAGTTGCTCTCCGGGGGCATTGCAAGCAGAAGCTGGCCTGCACAAGACTTTGAAAGAAGAATTCCGTTGGTTAGAGCAAGGTCTGCTATTATATCACCTGTAAAGTCAAGGGTAGAAGAAAATTGGAAACTATCACTACAGAGGTTGTTTTAGGGAATATGTCTTTTTCTTAGCTCCTCCCACCCATGATCTGCCACTAAGATATCAGCTCTTCTGTTGACCATTCATGGAAATCCATGTGGTTACAGGCCTTAATCATCTTTCCTAAGGCATGTTTGTGCCCTTATAGCTATTTTCTTTCAAAAAATAACATCAAGAAATAACTCACCGACTTTAACTATAGGAGTATGGGGGGGGGCATAAAAAAACTGTGAGCTATGTACTTCTACAAATTCATTGATAGGTCCATTTGCTTCTCTACTAACCATCTAGTTAGTGCTAGGAGAGCCTAGCACAGTGCTTAAAACAAAACAGGCATTTAATACATTTTTGTTCAATAGATAAAATGTCAAAATACACGGAAATGTCAACAGTTGTTAATGTTAATCCACTATTCAATTATTATGAAAAATAATTATGATCATGCTTTTAGTATAGTATATTTCATATGTTATCCAATTTAGAATACATATTTTAGCATATTGGTATATTTAATATATCCTTTGTATATATAGGATATAGTATACACATATAGACATCAGTTACTTCACAGGACATTTCTAACACAAGTACAATGTTTAACCCTTCAAAGTAACACCTAGATGCCCTGGTCTTTATAAATTTTCCATTTGGACATTAAGATTCCCACATGAAGCAAATGAATGACTTGGTTAGATAATTTTAGAAAAGCTGAAAATCATTCTGAATCATGAGTACAGATGATGGCCCTTCAATTAGAAAGACATTAGAAAATTGGAAGCTGATTAGCATGTGGATGTTTCACCTTGGATTCCCAGAAACCTGGGATTCAAATACAGGAAGAGCCCAGTGAGGAGGTGAGGAAGCATTGACTACATTTTACCTTTTAGAAATTTGGTAGTGATTTCAGTTAAAAGCACTTGTTTTGATCCATCACAGGCAACATTAAGTGTACTCGAAATTTTGAAGATTTTTAATTACCCTTTTATTTGGGGAGCGTAATGTTCTAGACCTGTAGTTTTATTGGGGGAGGAAATGTCCAGTGAGGAAACTCCCTTTACCAGATCCATACCAACTCAGCAATTTGCAGTCTTTATAGAGATTCCCCAGGCAATATAAGAGGTTAAATGATTTTACCATAGCTAATATGTATCAGAGACAATCTTTGAATTCAGGTCTGCTGGCCTTCCACATCAGCTTTCTATCTACTTCTCCGGGATGCCTCTAATACTTGGCTCTAAGAAGAATGTGTTTCTAAATGGATTCATTCCCACTCACTCCACTTATTCATAATTGATGTATTCCAAATAAGAAATACACATGCAGGGGGATAAAAATCTAAGAAACATAGAGCCAAACATTATGAGTGTTTTGTTTAAGTTTTGTATTTGTTTGTTGGTATTTTTTTTAACCCCTTTTGATCCTCATAACAAACTAGTGAGAATGATAGTGTGAAAAATTAGCCAGGTTTTTAGTTAACAGAACCAAGACCCCTGGAAATGAAATGAATTATTAGACCAAGGTCACATGTAAGTTACCAAACAAAGATATGGGGGCTAGGTGTTCTTACTCCCAGCCCAGAGATGGAAAGTTGACTGTGGGCCCCCATTGAATGTGTCTCCTTCATGTATAATAATAAAATAGGAGCTATTTAAATGATTCCTCTCCAGTTCTCCACTGGACACATTGCTCAAATATTTGAGAAACCAAAAAGTTAAACCTCTTCTATTAGCATTTCCACCATTATTTGTATCCTTCTCAATTCCCCCTAAATCTTCATAACAAATTTCATTCTAAATGCTACCAAATAGAGAGAACCATAAAAGGCATTATGGGAAACAGCTTCATTTATACAAGCATCGGGGGACAAAAACAAAACTGACCCATCCAAAGAACTGGGAAATCCTAAATCCTGTGTTCTAGTCACCTGCTGTAACTGCCCTCTCTGTCTCTCTGTCTCTCTCCCCCCCACCCCTCCACGTATGTGTGTGTGTGTGCTCGCCCTCCAGCAAGAGCTTCAGCAAAGATCCACTAGAGGAGGAAACCTGGGATTAGCCAGCTGAAAGGTTATTTAAAACTATCCATTGGGTTTTGAATGTACCTGACCTAGAACCATGGAATCATAGAATCCTGCAAAACCAACCCTCTCATTTTGCATTTGAGGAAATAACTGTTAACTGTTTAACAGATGTGTCCAAAGTGAGAGCTTTTCAGCATTAGATGATGGCAAAATCGTCACATTTGCTCCATACAAAAGTTCCTATTTTAATAGTTTGATGTAATTTAACTCAATTTAATAATCATCACTCATACTTTAAATATTTATGTATACACATGTGTGTACACACACATATATATATATATAAAACATATTACTCAAGGTATTTGGATTTCATTAAGTCATTTCTTCAATATTAGTATTTCAAGGTTATCATTTTCATCTTATTGAGCTGCTTAGAATGTGCACAGGAAATATCAACCTGAATAAAAGGATGTAAAGGAAATGATTTAATTTAGTTCAGTTGGACAAACATCTATTAAGTACCAATTATCTGCCAAGTAGTCAGAAATAGGAATGGATCAGGTGCTGGATTTAGGGTTCTTGATGGTCAGTCATTTTGCAGTTGTGTCCAACTCTTCATGATCCCATTTGAGGTTTTGTTGGCAAAGATTCTGAAGTGGTTTGCCATTTCCTTCTCCAGCTCATTTTGCAGAAGAGGAAACTGAGGCAAAGAGGATGAAGTCACACAGCTACTAAATGTCTGAGGCCAGATTTGGCCTCAGGTCTTCCTGACTCCAGGTCCTACCTCCTGGGCCACCTACCCCAATTCTGCCTTTTAGTACTACTAGTTGTGTGACTATGTCTTGAGCAGCTCTCTAGGGCTTACTGACTAGGTTAAGACAGGTTGCAATTTGTGTTGGCGAAGGGAATTCCCATATTGAAAATTCCCTACACTGAAAAAAATTCCAGATCCTCACTGTTTGCTCAAGACACTGCCCTATACTCAAGTGTAACAGAAAGACAAAAATGAAGTAACTACTGCCTTCTAAGTAGTTATAGTCTACTGGAGTGTAACTATGACATACAACTATATGAAATACATATGTGTGTGTATTATTGGCCCAGTTTGGCATTTTCTTTGGAATACATCCATAGCTCATTTGTTCCACAGACAAAACAATGACTTTAGTTCCATGTTGGCATAGGGATTGCAGGGTAAGGAGCCATGTGGGTGGAGGGAAGGGAGAAATCCCCTTTTTCCAATCACATGTCCATATCCCTCATTCTGTTCTATTATAGCCCTAATATGTTGGATGTTCACAAAGTATTCTTGCAAGGTGGTTCATACGAAAATGATTATTTTTAAGACAAGTAATTATTCCCAGCATTTATGTAATGATGTGTTTCTGTGTTTCTACTTAATCTACTAAACAAATCAAGGGGTCATTTTCCCATGCAAGTAATATAAAATGCCCGGTGTCTTATTTGTGCTGACCTATCCTTGGCTTAGCTAAGCCTTATCTGCCTCCTGCCTTCCTGTATGTAAGTTTACATAACACAGAAATTCCCTGAACATACATGATCTACAAACATACCAGTGAGTTAATGATGAGTTTTTCATACTTGAAGGACTTTTCCCATTCAAAAGACATGTACACATCAAGACATACTTCATCTAGTGCTAGAGAGACAGGACTTTTGGACCAGGCAAGGGTTTATTTACAAATTCCTATCTCATAGACACCCCTGTTTCTTAGTTTATTGTTTCCTATGGATATCCCAAAACTAGACTATTTTTCTTAAGTCACAGCCTCTGAAAATCCCAGCAGAAGTATGAGTTGATCTTTTGAAAGACACTCATTTTCTTCTTAGGACAAAGTTTTTCATGGAACTTTAGTTTGCAATTTATATGTATATGGTAAACCTAGTAAATGATTGTGTATTTATATCTAAGCCAATTAGTGTAATTGGGAGATGTGACATAAATGGTGCTCTTCTAAAATGAAACTGAAGCAACAATTGTGATTACACACTGGCAAATGAGGATGGCATATTTTCATTAAAATTAATATATAACTTGAGGCTATAACTGCTTATTTAAATGCCTAAGTAATATCAAAGATTAAAGGTACCCATAGAATGCTTAACAGCACGCTAGAATACTCTCTTCTTTTTGAGATTAATAAAAAAATTATACAATTCAGGGTTGTTTTCTAATTAAATCTTATGGATTTCAGTGCAGTTATGGTTGTTAATTGATTGTTAATACATTACACATTGTTTCAGGAGCCTATTTGCAAGTAATGAAGAGAGAATTGGATGCAGAGTCTGGAGAATTGTTTTTGCTTCAGCTGCTTACTCTTACTGGCTGTGTGACCCTGGAGAGGTCATTTGGTTCCCTTGAAATTCCAGTTTCCCCATCCATAAAATAGAATTGATATTTCACTATCTGGAATGACTGCTATAATTAAAATGCTTTGTAAAGTTTAAAATTCTCTACAAATGACATCGTCATCATCATCATTACCAATTAGCGTGGCTCCACATCCCCATTGAAAATGACATCATTTGTATAGGTTTGCCCACATCACTGCTTATGAGTCCCTTCTGTCTAATCATCTATTTCCTGTGGATTAATGTTCTCACTTACAATGGCATTTCCTTAGACTATTGCCATAAGAGAGCTAAGATAAAAATGTCTTTGAAAACAAACCTCACCAATTATTTCAAACAGATACATATATATTTGGTATTTGTATATGGGAAAAAAAATCATTCCATTTATTTACAAACATGCCTTTTTCAAAGTAAATTTGTTACACCAGATTTTTAATTTGTTGAATTAATAAGAGGGGAGAAAACTGTTTTAGGTAACCTAAAACCCATCCTTTAGAACAATTTTCAAGCTGTAATACATCAACTCTGCATGGCCCTACTATAGCTAATATTGCCAATAACCATACAAAAATGATGGGAGCAATGGATGATGGGTAGAGATTCACTGGGTTCTTTAGAGCCATGAATTCTAGTAGTATAAAGAGGCCCTAGAGGTGATCTTCTCGAACTCTCTCATTTTACAGATGAACAGACTGAGGTCCAAAAAGGCTAATTGATCTGTGTGCTAGCTGAATAGCAGCAGAACCAAGAGTAAGGCAGTGCTGTTCAGCACTCTGTCACCTCTCCTTGGCTTGAGATAAATGTTCTCTTCTGGAAGGGGCAGGCCTATGGGAGAATGGCCAAAAACAAGGGAAAGGACTTATACTTTAGAAGGTATTATATGTGTGGGGAGGCCAGGTGGCACAGTGAGTAAGAGCACTGGCCCCAGAGTCAGGATGACCTGGGATTGAATCCAGGCTCAGATACTTAGCACCCACCCAGAAATAACTGTCCATGTAACCTTGAGCAAGTTACTTAACCCCGATTGCTTTAAAAGAAGAAGAAGAAGAAGAAGAAGAAGAAGAAGAAGAAGAAGAAGAA
>NW_027185759.1:29509543-29521269 GCF_028583685.1 Petaurus breviceps papuanus
AAGAAGAAGAAGAAGAAGAAGAAGAAGAAGAAGAAGAAGAAGAAGAAGAAGAAGAAGAAGAAGAAGAAGAAGAAGAAGAAGGTATTATATGTGATTCTAGGACTAAAAGGGACAAAGGGGGGGGTGTCCCACTGTTGTTGATCTCTTAGCATATCTCAGAATTTTTCCCATCTAGACCCTTTCTCACAAAAGAAGTTTTCAGTTTTTAGATAAGAGGATATTTTGTTTTGCTTTATCTTGCTTTACATTCAACTAAACAAACACATATTAAGGGCCAACAATATGGCAGGCACTGTCCTAGGTGCTAGGAATTAAAAAATTAAAAGTAAATTACCTTTGACCTCAAGGAGTTTACATTTCACTGGAGGGAAACAACATATGCAGAAATATGTAAAACAATCTATATACAAATTAATTTCAAGAAGCAAAGCGGATTGTCAGGCATGGCCTTCTATAGAAGATGCCCTTTGAGCTGTGTGAATACACATCTTTCCCATCTTTGGTAAGGCCTAACTCTTTCATACCAGCATTATCATGACAAATAAGTGACTGAAACTAATTGCATGCCATTGAGCACAGGTGTGAAGAATAAAAGTCTTAATTTCATCCTGCTCATGGAATGGCCTTGCCTGCCTTCCTTCCAGGGAAAACAATCTAAATGTGTAAAGTGTTCCATTTTTCCTTGTTCTAAGCTTTTCTTTAAACATATGAGTGTTTTAGCCTATAAGCTTTTACAGTATTTTGGCTAAATATCATTTTGATTAGCAACAGATTTCCATTTTCCTTGATACTGATTAGCACAGTGGTATAGCTTTCCAGTCACACAAGCATAGTACTCATATTTTTTTTAATTCCCTATTAAGGTACCAAGGAAGCCACAGTGGCTGCTTAATAAGGACCTTCAGCTAGCATTGGCTTTTGATCTCATTTTGACATCAGTATGAATGGATTGATGGGAGACCAAAATTAATGCTCCTAGTCACTGTATGGCTGATTAGCCAAAGGGGTTTTGTTTTTATCAATTCATTCAGTGAAGCAAAATTCTGATGAAAACTTAACAATATCTGTGATCTAAGAATGTCCTCATTCATAGTTCAACCTGTAAAAATACATTCCTACCCATAAGTTTTAATGCAGGTATTTATAATGCCCCCGAAGTCATCTGAAACTTTGCCCAATATTGTAATTCTATTCACACAATGTTTGTATTATTAAAAATAAACTGGTGCTAATTTCTAATGAATACTTTAAACATATGCTGACTTTGTGCCTATTCATAACTGTGTGGGCTCATAAATTTCTATAATTTAGAGTTATAGGTAACAATAATGTTCTATCATCTACGCACGGAAAAGAAATGTTAGAGATGAAGGGAAATTACTTCAGGCATATGAGAGCTTTACTAAACAAACCAATCCTCGGTTTTTATTTAAAGGACTTGATCAGTACAAGGCGAAAAACTGGAACATATTTGTTTCTTCATTTGGACTGTTTGGCAATCTTAGATTTAGAATTGGGGAAAGCTCAGAAGCATGAAGAAGAAACTCTACATTTTACAGAGGAAGAAATGTAAACCAAAGGATTCATCCAAGGTCATACAGGAACAAAGGTGGGATTTGAGTCCTAACTTCTCTGAGTCTATAAGCAATATGGTTTCCACTGTACCACACCGATGGTCAGCTGGAAAAGTTTCCCCTTTCCTTCCACTAAGTAGTTCCGCCCCCACCACTGCAATATCATAATTACCTTTTTTCTTGTGTTCATTTGAATTATCCATTAAGATTGTGCCATTTCTGCTACTGTTGTCCCATCATTTTTCAGTCATGTCCGACTCTCCATGACCCCATTTAGGATTTTCTTGGCAAGGATACTATAGTGGTTTGCCATTTCAATCACCAGATCATTTTACAGATGAGGAACTGAAACAAACATGGTTAAGTGATTTGCCCAGGGTCACACAGCTAGTCGATGTCTGAGGTCAGATTTGAACTCATGAAGATGAGTTTTCCTGACCCCAGGCCTGGGGCTCTGTCCACTGGGCCACCCAGTGGCCCTATATCTTAGCTTATAACAGAAGTTGCAGAGCTGCAAATTACCTTAGAGATCATATAACTCAGTCCTCTCATTTTACAGATAAAGACTCTTGGGTTCAGTGAAGTTCAATGATTTGCCTAAGGTCATGCTGTCAGAGTTGGCACAAGAACCCACATCTCTTGTTTCTACTCTAATGATCTTGTCTCTGTCTCTTTAGCCACAGTGGACAAGAATAAGACAGAACCACTCATCTACCTATATAATCCACCTTTATTCTGAAGAATACAAAGGCTAACATAAAGATTAATTCAGTACACAGGGAATGCTGGAATACTCAGAGATGTGTGATCTCATTGAATAGACATTCCCTCCCAAGACACTGATCATAACCATCCCTGCCTGCTTGCCCATCCTGACTGAGTCATGTGCACACTGTCATAAGCTCGTTCCATTTTGTGTGCTGGCTTCATTGAGCGTATGGGTAGAGGATTCTGACTGTGAACTTGACACGTCTCACCATTGCTACATGACCAGCCATCTCTTCCCAGATCCTGCTTATCTTTCTACCACCACCCCCAACACAAACACATCTAATACTGTCCCTTCATTCTACCTTGTTTAATATCTCTTTACTTATATTGAACCCCATATTCTTTATCTATTGGTTGTATTTTCTTCCTCTAGGGCTCAACTAATGCTCCAGGTCACCTTTCTTGACCTTTCCCATTGAATCCTTCAGACCATCCAGGCTGACCTCCCCTGTGTAAGAAGCTAGGCAGAATTGTAGATAAACCTGATGTCAGTAAGGCCTGAATTCAAATCCTGCCTCAGATACTTAGTAGCTGTGCAACTATGTACAAATAAACTATATACAGGATAAATTTTAAAAATAACTCACAGAGGTAAGATACTAGAATTAAGATGGATTGAGAAAGATGTCATGTAGAGGTAGGATTTAAACTGGGAGGGGAAGATGAGAAAGAAGGGGATTCCAGGAATGGAGGGCAGCCAGAAACAATGCCTAGAGTTGGAAGATGGGGAGTCTTATGAGAACACAAGGAGGCCAATGTCATTGGTCTGAAGAGTGGGAGCCAGGCAAAAGGTATGTATAAGATATAAGAAGACTGGAAAGGTGAGAGGTGAGGGGGTGATTATGCAGGACCTTGAATGCCACACAGAGAATTTCATAATTGTTGATTTTTTAATTTCTTGACTTTTAAAAAATGTAATCGTAAGATTCTTTCCCTGTAGACTTCTCATCCTTTTTGAGACTCCTAAGACCTCTGGTTTAACTTTCAAACACCTCCCTCCCCTTATGGCCATCATCATTCTGAGCTTGCAGCAGCCAAATGAACATGTGTGGATGGGAAATGCCAAATAATGCAATTCTATTGAAAGTCACATGTAACTTTTCCCTGGCACGAGAGGATCCTGCTAGCCCACCATATACACTTAATTCAAAAAATGCAGCTTAAGGAAAATGCAAGAGCCATCTGCCAGGCAAAATAGCTATAAAAGGGAGAAATCACATTTTTAATGAATCCATTGAGAGTAGCTTGTGTTATTTTTTAATGTCAGGGCAAATAAACTCTGGTGCAGAGGCTGGGAGGGGATGCTGTGTGCTTTTTAATTTATGGCCAGGTTGAGGCCAAATCCCAGTTTTTACCTAATGAGAACCTTCCCCAAAGGGGGGTGATTAGACAGTACAAGCAGGCTTACTGGCCTTACCAGTCCAAAGAGTTGGCTCCAGTTTTAATGGAGCAGAATAGAGCCTCAGCTATATTTTAACTCAGCATTTCTCTCTGTCCCCTTTCCATGAAAATCATTGCATGACTTGGCTGGCTGCTCTGTTTTGTTTCAGAACATGCCCAGGGTGGGAGTCACAAAAGTTCTGGATGTTGGGACTACAGTTGGGAAGGGTGTTGGGGAGACAGAAACACCTGTTCACTTTCTACTAAGCCATGCCTTGGGCCTGTTTCTCAGGAGCCCAAGTCTAGGGCAAATTCTTCTCTCCATTGGCGTCCCTTTCTTTGTTTTGCTTATTTGTTTGGATGATTTTTCAGTTGGTTTTCTTGGGTTTGGTTTGTTTTTTGTCCAGGAAACCAAAGCTTTCTGTGCCTTCCCTATGATTATGTGGGTGGGGATGATTCAAGGTATGGAAACTCCCTCCACCAATGTAAATGAGCAGCTCGTCATAGACTTAGAACTGGGCATGGCTATTTATTAGAAGCTGTCTAGTCCAATTGAGACCAAGAAAAGTTAAGAGACTGACTTGCCCAAAGTGACGAAGGTGATAAATGATTTAACAAAGATTCCAAGTCAGGTCTTCTGACTCCAAAGTCTTTCTACCGCATGACACATATAGTCTTATAGAGAGTTTCTTGGCCTTCTGAAAATTGTCATGGGTCACACAATTGGTAAGCATTAAAGGCAAGACTTGAATCTAAATTTTCCTGACTCTAGGACCAGCCCCCTATCTTCCATGATGCTTCTCAAAATTAATAATAATAATAGTCCCTCTAAAATTTGATGAGATTAAAGTAAATATATTCTACTTTGATGAGAAAATGAAATAGAATATACTTTGGGGGTAAATCAAGATATTACCAATATTAATTTTTATTAAGTAGTCATTATTTCATTTCTCCTTCTCATTCCTAGTCTACTAGGGCAGTAGTGTCCAACTCAAATAAAAATGGTCCATCAAACCATATATAAGGATCCCTACATAGTAACATTATATATGTTCTATTGTACTTTTATTTACTTTGCTAAATATTTCCCAATTACATTATAATCTGATTCACCCTGCCCTGGAGAATAGTGTATATGTGATGCCCTTGGGCTATATGTGTGACATTTCTGACCTAGGGAACTGTCTGGAAAGGGAGATAAATCACAGGGCTCAGAGGCTATCTATTCCTACTTCTTTTATTAACTATCTGGAATGACAACTCAACTCTTGGTCAGCTCAATCTCTCTGTCCTTTGGTTGTATAATCTATAAAATAGGGATAATAATACCTGACCTACCAGCCATAAAGAGATTGTAATGAGATGATGTATATGAAATAATATTGATCTCAAACTCAACATGCCCAAATTAGAGCTCATTACCCCCAACTCACCTCTCTTTCTGATTTCTTGGTTTCTGTCCAGTACATCAACATTCTTTATCCAGGTTCTTGTCCACCTTATCCTGATCCCATATCTAATCAGTGGTCAAGTTTTATTAATTTATCCTCTATAAAATCATTCCCATCTATCACCTTTGTTCACATAGCCAATGCCTAGTTCAAGCCCTTTTCGCTACTGGCCTGGACTATTCCAATAGCCTCCTCATAGCTGCAAAATTGATATTCCTAAATCCCAGCTATCACAAAGACATGGAATTAGGATGTCACGTAGAAAAAAACAGCAAATAGACCAGTTTACCTGGGACAGGGAATGCATGAAAGAGAGTCATGTAACCACACTGGAAATGTAGGCTAGAGTCAGTTTGTGAAATGTCAAAGGGGCAAATAAGAATCACCAAGGATTTAGTGGCATGGTCAGTCTATACCTTCCCAGGAAGCCACATTCCTAATAACATGACTTCTGGGGTAGCGGGGCGTCTGCCTGCCTTGTCTCTCCCTACTCTAGTCTATCCTCTACTCAGCTACTAAAGCAGTCTTCCTAAAGCTCAGGTCTGCCTACATCACCCCATATTTAATCAATGCCAGTGGCTCCCTATAACTTCCAGGATCAAATATAAAACATTCTGTTTGGTCTTTAAAGCTTTTCATGGGTTTTAAAGAGATCAACCCAACCTGGCCTCTCCCTTCCTTTCTAGTCTTTTTATACCTTATTCCCCTTCATATAGTCTATGATCTAATGACACTGCCCTTGCTATTTCTGATCAATGCACTCCATGTCCTGATTCTGGGTATTTTGATCAACTGTCCCCCATGCCTAGAAATCTCTCCCTCTTCACCTCTGTCTCCTACTCTTCAGATCCCAGCTAAAATTTCATCCTCCAAGAGAAGTCTTTCCCACTCCTCCTTAACCTTATCACCTTCCCTCCAGGGCCAAATCCAATTTATCTTGTCCATCTGTTGCTGGTCCATGACTGTTTTGCATGTTAGTTACCCCTTCAGACTATGAGCTTATTGAGAGCAGGGACTGGTTTTTGCCTGGTGCGTAGTAGGTGCCTAATAAATGTTTGCTCACTTGACTTGGTCTGTTCAGTTGATCTGAACCTTTGGTCTTTTCTTTCCTAGAATATAATGCTATTTAACTATTTTTTAATACTAGGAGAGAAGCAAGGCTGAGAGTTCAATAATTGTCACTCAGGAAGCAATTTGACCTATAGGAGAGGGTCCCTGTGTTCAAGAAACCTACATTCCTTGGAGAAGGATACAACACACATACATAGAACTATTTACAAAGTTAGATACAAAAGAATTAATCCAACAGTCCTCCTTCTACAGAAAAGGGAATGGAGACCAAGATTGCTCATATGACTTGGCACAGATCACATAGTTAATAAAGAATAAGGTCAATACCTGAATCTTGGGTATCATAAAATAGGTTTGGAGTTCTTTCCCCTATATGTTGTTATAGGTATTTATAGGCAAAGATGGTGATCCCACTACCCCTTAGAAGGTGGTTTTTATGAATTGTTGTGACCAAACATATTTTATGTTCAAAGTCCAAACTTTTGGTGATGATGGTCATCTTTGATCTCCACTAGGTTCACCCTCACACTATATGCCTGGCCTGTGCTTGAGGTCAAACTTCATAAAAACTACTATAATTTATGGACTACAATGAACCAGAGTTTCTGTCATATAACAGTGAGGCAATGACATTAAAAATTTGTGGCTAAAAAAATTTTTTTAAATAATAAAAATTTAGTGACTAAAAACTATTGTCCTTTTACACATAGTGTTTAAACATAGCATTTTGTTCTCCTAGTAGGTAATTTCTTGAGCAAGGACAACACAATTGTAGGATATTTATGAAGAAGGCAGATTCAAATAAGTTTCCTGTATCTATAGATACCTTTAATCTGGGCTTCTAAAGGCTCCCCTGATCATATCTGCTTCTGATGTTGCACCAACTCTTTCAAATCTCTCAGTCAACATGAGAAGGAAAATTGCAGTGATTTTGGACACTTGCCAGCTAATTGAAAACTCCTTGGGACAATAGAAAGACCAGTGTTTTATTTCAAAGATTTGTTCAATCTGAGATCTTGGCGTTTTGTTGACTCAGTCTAACTTCTTGGAAAGACACCTCTTCACCAGATAAAGACATTCATATGCTCTCTTTTAAAAAAGCTTTTAATCTTTGCATTCTTGGGAAGACAAATTGAGTAGCCATTAGCAAGAGTCCAAACTCGCATTCATTTGTTTGGAGGTGTGTCTCCAGTGAAAAGAATTGAGTGAAGGTGAGCCAGCCCAGGGCTTGGTAACCATGACTACTTTGAGTCTAAGATTAAAAATGATTTGTTTCTATTTTGAAAGATATAGTACAATTCCTTGATGTCTAGTTATGGACACCTTCGTTATCATGGGGTCTCTAGTTATGCCTGGCTAGTCTGTTTACCTACTTATCTTCAAAGGATGGCTGTGCTTAATTGATACTTAAATATTAACCTTGAAGATGTGTCCTGACAAGAAGGCTGACTGAAGAATGGGCTGGAGACTAGCAAGGTAATGAACAGAGAGAAAGAACCAGCTCATGGGGGAAGGGAACATGTCAGAGTAAGAGTTTCAGAATGAATCAACTTCTGTTGGACCAGAAAATTCTGTAAATGGCTTTTCATTCTATTATGAAGATACTTCAACTAAGGTAAGAAGAAAACTAGAACCTTATCATAGGTGAACAAGTGAGGAACTTGCCTGAGACATACTAAATTGAAGTGCACACAAAAATTTGTAAAATGCATATCTGCTATCCAAAACTTTCCTGACTATTAACATGGGGGAAGACCAATATTGTTCTTGCATTGGGCATAAAAGAAGTTAATCACAGTTCATGAGAAAACTGAAATAACATGAGAAGCAATTAAACAGTAAATCGATAAGTCTGTATTAAGCCCTCACCATATACCAGGAAGCACAGTGCAAAGTTCTGGAGGTGCAAAGAAAAAAGTAGAAACAGTCCCTGTCCTTAAAAAGCTTACTTTCTTATGGAAAAGTCAATATGTGCATATATAGGTGATCTTTAAATTTATATGGGTCATTCAACTGAAAAAAATTGTTCAAAATAATTAATAATTCAAGAAATAAAAATTAACAAAGCCCTCTGGTATCATGTCACTCTGCTAAAATTGGCAACAGTGGTAAGCAATGGAAATGATCCAGATTGGAGGGAGCTAGGGGATAATGGGTATGCTAATTCACTGCCAGGACTGCTGCAAATTGGGCCAACAATTTTTTTGGAAAAATTTGGAATTATTTGGGACAAGTTGCCAAAAAGGCTTATATCCTTTTATTAAGATCCCACTGGGTGTGGAGGCCAAGGGAATCCATGAATTTAGGAGAAGCTTATGTTCCCAGGACAATGAAAATTCTTTGAGAAGACTATCAGGCTTTTCATCTGTGTCCCCAGTGCCCAGCACTGTGCTTGGCAGTAATGATGATCTTCAGGGCAGGAGCTGTTCCATTTTTGCCTTTGGATCATTAACACCTAGCATAGTTACTTTGTACACAGTAGGTGTACAATACAT
The DNA here is from genome assembly GCF_028583685.1 of Petaurus breviceps papuanus. Lineage (NCBI taxonomy): Eukaryota > Metazoa > Chordata > Mammalia > Diprotodontia > Petauridae > Petaurus > Petaurus breviceps. Next base: position 29,518,289 of record NW_027185759.1, read on the forward strand.
GCTCTTCGGATCATTGAATTAGCAGATACTTGCTGAATTGAATTAAATCCAATTGGATCACAAGAAAGGACTCACATGGGCAAAAACATTTATAACAGCACCGAAAGCTGGGATTATGGGTTGAAACATGGGAAGGACATGTAGGAAAAAATAAAGAGCAAAGAAAGAACAGGCAACAGGCACGCAATGGCTACCGTGATGGAAAGGAAGACAATGGTAAATGACAACAAAACTCAGGTGAAATTAAGTGGACAATATTGTTATATCATTTCTAGTCATGTCTGACTCTTCATGACCCCATTGGAGGTTTTCTTCACAAAGATACTGGACTAGGTTGCCATTTCCTTCTACAGCTCATTTTACGGATGAGGAAACTGAGGCAAACAGGATTAAGTGACTTGTCCAGAGTCACAACTGATAAATATCTGAGGCCAGATTCCAACTCAGGAAAAGGAGCCTTCCTGACTCCAAATACAGCAGTCTATTCCCTGTGTCACCTAGCTGCCCCTCAGTGGACAATGGGGACCCCTGTAAAGTTGTAAGAGAAATCCTTCTTCCTCTTGACTTCTAAAAGAAATCTTATCTTCTGGTTAATTAATGATAAACTTTTGGAGGGAAGTGGAGAAGGAAAAAGGATATGGTTGCAACTATACAGTCAGTTTTAGGTGGTTTTGTTGAACTACTCATTATAGGATACTGTAATAGGAATGAGAGCCTGTTTGTTGGGAAGTAACAGATGTGCCTGAACCGAATGTATCAATAAAAAGCAAACTACATGGACCCTAGTCTTTGCCGAAAATCATTCTCATAGGGCTCAATAGCTTCTTTCCTGCCCAGAGCTAACCCTGGAATGTTTCACGAATTGATGATATTGAAGTAGGATGTGCTCTTCTAACCAGGCCGTCACCACATATGGAGAAATTGCTGCCTTGGATTTTTGGTTCCGCTCTAACAAATTCCTGACCACCACACCATTTTGTTTAGAACAGGCCGTTGTAAACCACTATGCCTAGGGCAGACATATTGTTTTACGGTTATTACCATGAGGTTTTGTGAGGAAGGAAAACTCTGGCATGAGTCATAACATTATTATAGATTATAGATGTCACACTGGAAGACACTCTGGAGATCATTTAGTCCAAATGTGTCATTTTACAGATGAAGAAACTGAGATACAGAGAGGTTGAATTAGCTTGTCTGCGGTCATATGGGTAATAATTGGCAGAGCCAGGATTCAAACCTGCTTCCTCTGGCTTCAAATGCTCCTTCCAAAGTGTCCCAATGGAGTGGAGTTTCATTTCCCTAACAGTCGTCCTAAGTGGGATGGACTGCCTCCTAAGATAATGTTTTCTCCCACAACAGAAGGTTTGAAGTAGGGCCTGGATAAACACATTTTAGGGATTCTTATTGAGTCATAGATTGTACTAAAGGTGACCTCCAACTCAGACATTCTCTGATTCTACAATACCTGTGCACAACATCCCTAACACAGAGCAGAACACAAAACTCAGTTCATAATATATTAACCAGGGCCTCTCCTAGCTGGTCCAAGCTGTCTCTAAAATGTCCTTGGCTTGCTATCCTCTCCAGATGGTCATAGGACATTAGCTGAACTCCAGGTTCACTCCAGGATAAATTGGCAAAAAATTATGTGATGTCATATTATATACCATATAACAGTGTGTTTATGGCATATTAAGGTTTTCTGTGGCCAAGATAATAAGACAATAACCATCTACAAAGTTAGTTTATGAATTCCATGAAGGGAGCTCACACTGCCCGTGATCTCAGGAAAGTTACCTAGTTGTAACTTACTGATATTATCTCAAAGTGTACAGTAAAGGCATGAGCCTACCTGTGACATTTGTACCTGCTCCTTGGGCATGTCACAACCCAGACTCCAAATCTATTGTCTGAGCTGTCCTTTGCCCTCTGTTCCTAGAGGGAGTGCGTTCCTTTATATGACTATGAATTCAAAAAGGTTCTCAGGAAATTTTCACAAATTCGCCAGTTTAAGGTAGGTTCTTTGTGCCTTTGTAAACCAATCAACAGAAAGTCAGATAAGAATATGCATGTGGGTTAGAAGATTGGTTTTGGTGCTTAGGGATCACATACATGAATTCTTCAGTCACTGGTTATTTTGATAGTTATGCCTCCCACTTTGACCTTCAGTCCCTCTGAGGAAAGGGGAAAAGTCTGTCCTGATTGCCTCATTATTTGTAAGAATGAAATTTAATCCTCTTTCTACCAAAGTATTAGAAAATATAGTATCCAGTCTCACTCACACATAGCAACATGCAACCCCTCTTATGCTACCCCATGTTTATGGTTTATCCACATTGTTAATGTGGATCAGAATCCACTCAGAACTATAACTCATAAGCCCCTACCAATGTCTTTCTTTTATAAGGGTAGGAAAGACATTATGTTGAAGAGAGGAAAAAATATATAAGTGAATATCAGTAAACAGCATGGAAAGGTAAGTGACAAGAAATATTTTTTCTGTACATACCATTCTCCTACAGGTAGGGGAAGGCTAGTTTCAGGGAACACACAAGACCACGCATAAGATACATGTATAAGTCATAGTACCATTAGATAGTATTAAAGTCACACAACTAAATTAGTGTTGAAGCCAAGATTACATTCCAGGCTTTCCAAATATTTTTCTAAGACCTTTTCATTTAAATCACTCTATTATTTCCCCATGGACCAAGACATTTGGAGACATTTTCAAGTCAAGTCCAAAAAGGATACCAACTTCCAGTTCTTTGGTCACAGATAGGGAAAGCGATCGTGAGAGCAACAGGATTAGATAAAGTATCAGAAGGCATTTAAAAGAGAATAAGCGTTGGCAGTGCCTCAAAATCAACAAAATGACTATTTTTGAAGGTTGCTAGGTCAGAAAGACCTGAGTTCAAATCCAGCCCTAAACACTTACGCGTGTAGCCCTGGACAAGTCATTTAACCTCTGCATGGCT